>NC_058375.1:90080000-90232500 GCF_018350175.1 Felis catus | reverse complement strand
AATATTGGTTTCGTGAGTAGAATTCAGTGATTCATCACTTACATACAACACCCAGTGCTCATCACAGTGCCCTCCTTAATGTCCATCACCCATCTAGCCCATCCCCCCCCACTTCCCTCCATCAACCCTGTTTGTTCCCTGTCATTAAAAGTCTCTTATGGTTTGGTTTGTTTCCCCCCTCTCTCTTTTCTTAATGAAAATATTTAATAAAAAATATAAAAAGCTGAAGTGGCTATGTCACTGCAAGGCAAAGGAGATTTGAAAGCAAAAACCATTACAAAGATTTGAGATTTGTATTTGTAGTTATGGGAGTTTCTAATAATTAAAATGAATGCATATTTACTGAGTTTTAAGGGAGTTATACTTTCCGAGATACTTTAACCTGGGAACAGGGGCCTAGTATAGCTCAGCCCTAAGCAAATCTCCAGCTCTTAAACAAGAATAAGAGTTCTGCTAAAGAATTATGGACCCAACTTTACTTCTCCTAGCTCTGGCCACAGTTAAACTGATCAAAATAGACCCTTTCAGAGAACAGAAATAGAGATAAACATACACAGAATTCAGAATTCATGCCATGGTCGGGAGGGAGAATAGTTGAGATCTCCAGATAAACAGGATATGTGCAGAACACTGAATTTTGCATGCTGTGTGTCTTCTTTTCACCTTTAAATGGTGTTTGATATGATAATTAACCTGCCTGTGTATTTTGTTGTTGTTGCTCCTGTTTCTACATGACCATATATTGAAGGTATTATGAGTAGTTGTTGATTATTAAGCAAAAGGATTCTGGACCATGATAAACTACATCCACACCTGATTTGAGGAAAACATAGTGAGCATTCCTGATTCAGGACTTTTGTCCCATAAGATCAGTTTAGGGTCATCTACCTTTGGCAGTTGGTGAGGGCATTTTTTACTGTATGTAGAATAATCACAATATTCTACATAATATTAGTAGCTATACTATTAGTAGTAGCTATCATTTACTGAATAACTACTATTTGTCAAGCATGATACCAGCCTTTCAAGTTGGATCATTCCATTTAATCCTTTAGATAATTCTATGAGATAGACATCATTATTATTCCCACTTTCACAGATGCTTAAACAAAACATCAGATTAAAAAATAAAACTAGCTCAAGATTCTACAGTTACGGAAATGTCATACCTGGAATATGAAGCCACGTACCCCAATTATTAAATACCAGACCATATATAAATTAGGCTTGGATGTTCTTGATTATGCATGCTTGAAAAGAAAGGGGTGCGTGTTTGTGTGTGTGTGCATGTATGCACATGGCATCTTTCTACCTTGTAGCAAGAAGATGCCTAAATTAATCAGGTAATTTCATTTAAGTTACCCTTGGCAAGATAATGTGTAAGGTCTTCAGTTCTTTCTTAATGACAATGAAGATTTTACACAGCATCTTTTATTAATTAATTGGTTGATTCAGCATATATATTCATGATCCCTTTCTACTAAGCTAAGGTACTGAAGATTCAGTTAAGATAAAATAGATTTTAGCCCCACCCTCAAGTCTTATGTAGAGTACGGCTTTAAGACAGAATCAATAAATAATTGTTAAGTAGGTGATTTAAATATGAATCAAAGTTTCTAGACCAAAGGAATGAACTACAGTTGGACACATGGCTTTAAACTTTGTGTACAACAAATACTAGAGAAACGATAAAGATTTGACGACACCCCCCCCCAACTATTTATTATTTGGTGTCCTCATTTGAAGCCCAAGAAACTGATACAAAGAAAAACTCTTTCATTTGAAATTTTACTTCTTAAATTTAGGCCAACAGTCAAATAAATGAGCAAAGAATCTTTTGAAGCCAAATGTGGCCCAGATTTTTTTCTTTTAAGAAATATCTTTCTTTCTCTTGTTTTTTATTTTTTTTTTTTGACCTGACTTAAAACTCATAGCTTCCATATCTAGAATGGATAAAATAGTATGAAATAGGCACTTAGTTATGGAACAACTCCTCACAAGTCACGATTAACCTCAACTGCAGATTTTGTTTCTAAGTTATGCCCTTATTTCTTATGCCCAATCAAAATGAACATTTCTGAAATTCTGTTCACTGAGGGCTTATATTTTGTGGTGTTTTATTTATTTATTTTTTTTTTAATTTTTTTTTTCAACGTTTATTTATTTTTGGGGCAGAGAGAGACAGAGCATGAACGGGGGAGGGGCAGAGAGAGAGGGAGACACAGAATCGGAAACAGGCCCCAGGCTCTGAGCCATCAGCCCAGAGCCCAAGGCGGGGCTCGAACTCACGGACCACGAGATCGTGACCTGGCTGAAGTCGGACGCTCAACCGACTGCGCCACCCAGGCGCCCCTTTGTGGTGTTTTAAAATAAGTATCAGTTGACCTGATTCTTCAAGATACATGAAATTCAAGCAGGTTATGCTATATGTGCTTATGTAAAGTCATGGTATTTAAAATATATAAAATCATTTGTTCACATTCATTTCATTATCTGAACTGACCTAAAATGACTAAGCAGTAATAGATAAATGAGGATATTCCCTATTTTTGATTGTTCATTAAGTACCAGTAGGTGTATTTGATTCACGTTTACTAGAGAAATAAAGATAGAGACCAATAAAGATTGTGTCCAATAAAGACTGGCTATTATTTTACACAGGCTGAGCCTTTTGCTAGTGTCTGGATAGATACTTCCTCTACTGTTTTAAGTATTTATTTAAATTCCAACTAGTTAACATACGGTGTACTATTAGTTTCAGGTATACAAAATAGTGATTCAACACTTCTATGCAATGCCAGATGCTCATCACAAGTGTACTCCTTAATCCCCATCACCTATTCAACCTATCCCTCCACCCACCTCCCTTCTAGTAACCATCAGTTTGTTCTCTATAGTTAGTTTCTTGGTTTGCCTCTCTCTCTCTCTTTTTCCCCTTTACTTACTTTGTTTCTTAAATTCCATATATGAGTAAAATCATGTGGTATTTGTCTTTCTCTGACTTATTTCACTTAGCATTATACTCTCTACCTCCACCCATCTTGTTGCAAATGCAAAAGATTTCATTTTTTAATGGCTAATATTTCATTGTGTGTTTATGTATATACATGTGTATATATGTATATGTGTGTATACATATATGTATATATATATATATACATATATATATATATATATATATATATATATATATATGTATACACACACACACACCACATCTTCCTTATCCAGTTATCAGTTGATTCACACTTGGGCTATTTACATAATTTGGCTCTTATAGATAATGCTACTCTAAACATTGGGGTGCATGTGTCCCTTTGAATTCGTGTTTTTGTATTCATTGGGTAAATACCTCCTAGTGCAATTGCTGGATCATAGGGTAGTTATATTTTTTAACTTTTTTGAGGAACCTCCATACTGTCTTCCAGAGTGGCCACACCAGTTTGAATTCCCACCAACAGTGCACATCCTTGCGACTTGTTTCATCTGTTGTTGATTTTGGCCATTCTGACAGGTATAAGGTGATATTTCTTTGTAGTTTTGATTTGTAACTCTCTGATTATGAGTGATGTTGAACATCTTTTCACAGTCTCTTAGCCATCTGTATGTCTTCTTTGGAAAAATGTCTGTTCATGTCTTCTGCCCATTTTTTAACTGAATTATTCATTTGGGTGGTATTGAGTTTCATTAAGTTCTTCATAGATTTTGGATACTAATCCTTTACCAGATATGTCATTTGCAAATAACTTCTCCCATTCCATAGGCTGCCTTTTAGTTTGTTTTGACTGTTTCCTTCACTGTGCAGAAGTTTTTATTTTGATAAAGTCCCAATAGTTTATTTTTGCTTTTGTTTCTCTAGCCTCAGAAAACATATCTAGAAAGAAGTTGTCATGGCTGATGTCAAAGAGGTTACTTACCTCTGTTCTAGAATTTTTATAATTTCAAGCCTCACATTTAGATATTTAATCTGTCTTTCATTTCTTTTTGTGTATGGTATAAGAAAGTGGTCTAGTTTCATTGTTCTGCATGTTGCTGTCCAGTTTTCCCAACACCATTTTTTGAGAGACTGTGTTTTTCCCATTGTATAGTCTTTCCTATTTTGTCTCAGATTAATTGACCATACAGTTGTAGGTTCATTTCTGTGGTTTTTTTTTAAATTCTGTTCTATTGATCAATGTGTCTATTTTTGTGCCAATATCATACTGTTTTGATAATTACAGCTTAGTAATATAACTTGAAATCCAGAATTGTGATACCTCCAACTTTGTTTTTCTTTTTAAGGATTGCTTTGGGTATTTGGGGTCTTTTGTGGTTCCACACACATTTTAGGATTGTTTGTTCTAGCTCTTTGAAAAATGTTGTTGGTGTTTTGATAGGGATTACAACAAACAGAAATTCAGGACCAGGTGGCTTCACAGGTGAATTCTACCAAACATTTAAATAAGAGTTAATACCTATTCTTCTCAAACTATTACAAAAAATATAAAAGAAGGAAAACTTCAAAATTAATTCTATGAAGCCAGAATTACCCTGATACCAAAACCAGACAAAGACACCACTAACAATGAGAACTATAGGTCAGTATCCCCAATAAACACAGATGCAAATATTCTCACTAAAATACTAGCAAAACAAATTCAACAATAGATTAAAAAAATAATTCACCAAGATTAAGTGGGATTTATTCCTGGGTTGCAATGGTGGTTCAACATTCATAAATCAATCAATGGGATACACCACATTAATAAAAGAAAAGAATCATATGAACATTTCAGTAGATGCAGAAAAGAAAAAAAAAACTTGACAAAGTACAACATCCATTAGTGATAAAAACCCTCACCAAAGTAGGTTTAGAGGGAACATACTTCAACATAATAAAGGTCATATATGAAAAATCCACAGCTAGTATCATCCTTAGTTGGGGAAAACAGAGATTTTCCTCTAAGGTCAGGAACAAGACAGGGATGTTCAGTCTCACCACTGCTATTTAACATAGTATCTGAAGTCCTAGCTACAGCAATCAGACAACAGAAA
Organism: Felis catus; assembly: GCF_018350175.1. Lineage (NCBI taxonomy): Eukaryota > Metazoa > Chordata > Mammalia > Carnivora > Felidae > Felis > Felis catus. Next base: position 90,227,466 of record NC_058375.1, on the reverse strand, counting down.
GAAATAAAAGGCATCCAAATCAGCAAGGAAGAAGTCAAACTTTCACTATTTGAAGATTAAATGATTATATTTATATTTATATATATAAAGTTCAGAGACTTTACTGAATCCATTTTTGGTAGAATCAAAAAGTCTCAAAAAAGTAAAGTTGCTGGATACAAAATCAAAGTACAGTAATTTGTTGCATTTCTGTACACCAATATGAAGCAGCAGAAAGAGAAATTAAGGGGTCAATACCATTTAAAATTGCAACAAAAAAACATAAATTACCTAGGAATAAACCTAACCAAGGAGGTAAAAGACTTGTACTCTAAAAACTATAAAACACTGAGACAAGAAATTGAAGATGACACAAAGAATTGGAAAGACATTCCATGCTCGTGGATTGGAATAGCAAATATTGTTAGAATTCTATACTATCAAAAGCAATCTACACATTTAATGCAATCCCTATCAAGATACATCTTTATTGTTTCTCCTTTTTTAATGTTTATTTATTTTGAAACAGAGAGAGATAGAGAGGGAGCAGAGGAGGGGAAGAGAGAAAGAGGGAGAGAATCCCAGGTAGGCTTTGCACTGTCAGCATGGAGCCCAATATGGGGCTGGACCCCATGAACCGTGAGATCATAACCTGAGCTGAAACCAAAAATTGGACTCAATCAACTGAGCCACCCACATACCCCCATACTTCTTTATTGTTTCACACCCAGCTCAAATAACAGATAGTTTGGAAAGATTTTTGAGAATTCAATGGAAAGATGACTTTCTGTTCAATTTTGTAAGTCTTATAATCACTTATAGAAGCTACTGAATTGATCAGTTGACCTTATGAATTGAATTTTTCTCAAGTATTGGATATACTCTCAGAAACATTTTGGTCATAGAAATGTAACGTTTATCATGTCATGTAAAGAGCTTAATGAAGCCATGCATTATAGAATTTTCTCTTTGGTATACCTAATATTCAATCTTTAAAAACTTATCAACTTGTAGGTATGGAACATATAAACATACCAACTTGTAGGTATGGAATCTCCTTATTGTTACATTTAACTTCACTGCTTCTCTACTTTTTCAAGTCTTTGTTTTAAAAAAAATTTAATGTGTTTTTTGTCTTTTGGTTTTTTTGAGAGAGAGAGAGAGAGAGAGAGAGCGAGCGAGAGAGAGAGAGCGCGCGAGCACGAGCAGGGGAGGGGCAGAGAGACAGGGAGAGACAGACTCCAAAGCAGGCTCCAGGCTCTGAGCTGTCAGCACAGGAGGGGCTGGAACTCATGAGCTGCGAGATCATGACCTAAGCTGAACTCAGATGCTTAACTGAGCCACCCAAGAGTCCCAACTCTTTTTTTTTTTTTTCAATGAGAGTAACGATTGTAGACAAGAGGAAAGCTGGGAGCAAACCCTAATGCATTATTACAATAATACATTCTTTTATGTAAATCTAATTAATATTGAGATCTATATACACTATATTCCCGTAAATGCACATAAAGAACACCTCTCTGGCAAGTCTTGGTGGTTTAGTCGGTTAAGCGTCTGACTCCTGCTATCAGGTCAGGTCTTGATCTCAGGGTCGTGAGTTCAAGCCCCACATTGGGCTCTGGGGTGGGAATGAACCCTATCTTAAAAAAAAAAAGACAAAAAAAAAACATAAAACAAAGAATATCCCTTCAAATGAAACCTGAGTAGGAGTATATAAATGGTTTTACATGGGAAAGAATTGTATAATTGACTTACATTTGGGAATATTTAGAAATTATTCATTGAACATCTACTATATACAAATATACAAAGAGAGTAAAGTAACCATACAAATTAGTTAATATATTATCTAGTATAGGGAATTCAAATGATATAGAGAAAATAAGCAATATAAATTGACTGAAGAAATGATTTCAAGTGAATATAGACTTAACTAAAATTCATATATTTAAGGCCATTTCAGAGAAATCAGTGCAGATCTCCACTGAGCCTATGAGAGAAGTCTAGGATATATACTTCTTTTAAGTCTTATAGCAGATTTGTGGTTATTATAAATCTGAGCTGGACAGATTGTGAACAAAAAAATCTGAATTGAGGCTATTTTATTCCACCTTAACATAGGAAATAATTTTGTGTTATAGCAAAAGAAAGAAAACAAGTAGCCTTATTATAAGGCATGAATTGTATTTATTAGGTATTTCTGTTTTTTAAGGTCAAAATGAGAAATTCTCACATAGAGGAAATCCCTACCTTAAGCTTTTTTCTGCCTATGCTTCTATGTAAACATGGAAGAGAAAAGATCAGCATCTAAGAAACAGAGGCCTCTGTTTCCCCAAATTCCCGTATGTGTAGACATGTGTGTAAAGGTGCTTGTTTGAACAAATGTGTGCATGTGTGTCCACACACATCTATACTCACACAGAGTTCTACTTAACCCAGAGGAATATATACATCCATGGAGAAATTTGGAATCAAATCTTTGTTTGTTTGGGGGTGCCTGGGTGGCTCAGTTGGTTAAGCATCCCACTTTGGCTCAGACCATGATTTCATGGTTTTTGAGTTTGAGCCCCACATAGGGCTCTGTGCTGACAATGCAGATCCTGCTTGGGATTCTCTCTCTCCTTCTCTTTCTCCCCCTACCCCATACTCAGTCTCTTTGTCTCTCTCTCTCTCTCTCAAAAGAAATAAACATTGAAAAAAATATTTGTTTTTCCCACCAGTTGAAAATATCCACATGATCACAGGCAACCTGTTCTGAAGAGAAATGAGTCCTTCAGCTCTCCATATTTAATGGATTGAGAGGTGGGACAGAAAGGAACCTAATGCTTTTTAAGGAATTATTTTTCTCATGTAACTTTTCTCTCATTCTCTGCAGGAAAGGAACGGAAAATGTTCTGAATTCCTCTGGAGTAGTTACATACAAATTCACTTATTTTTCTTCCCATTTTACTAATAAGGCAAACAGACTTTTCTACAATAACAATGTTATGGTTTATTTATTTCCAAAAACATGCTGCTCTCTTTTTTCTGATATACCTCATATTTTTCAAAATCAAAAAAGTCCACAGTCAGAATTTCCAGCATAAATTAAATTTCTCTTAAAAAAATCTTTAACATAAAATTTCTTCTGCTGTGTCTCCTAGTACCTTCAAAATAGGTTTATTTGTGTGATCATTATTATTGCCATCACCTATTTCCTCAATCAGACTGTAAGTTCTATGTTTTTCTTGAGAATGATTTTCCTAGAATCCAGACTCCGTGTCTTTCTTATTGAAAATGATTTTTCTAGAATCTAGCAAAGTGCCCTATTCTCAATAAGCAATTTTTGAATGGATAAATTAATTGACATATCTTAATTCTGTTTCTGAACCTCTAAAAATATGATGGTATATTTAAATCTGTAAATTAGGAGAAAGCCTCCAAATAAAATTTAAAAGAATGATTTTATGCACATAAAAGTATTACTGAATTATTATGAACATTCTATCAAGTCTAGCCTTAGACTGAGGGAGCCTAACATGCGTATTTGACAGGCTACTGTCCTGAACACATACAATCTTGATCAGCCCAATAAAAACTGAGGTAAATATAATCTTTGTTCACAGAGTCAGACATATTTTATTGTATAAACTTAGTTCTTCACATATTTGTAAATAATTATTTCCTGGAAAAATTAAGTATAAAAAAGTAACATATCCCAGGTAATTACCAATTGTCTATGTTCAGCTGCATAACACATAAACATAAGATATATTCCATAGGATAATGAGTGACTATTTCTAAACAAAGAATCAAAATAAAGCCTAAAATATCATTATCATCAGTGGAATATACTTCAGAAAAAATTTGCCCAGATAATGCAATACATTAATTTCCTACCCAGGTAGTTAGGAGATCTGGAAATCAAAGATTATGTTTCATGTTTGTGTTAAAAGCCAAATCATTTCAAGGCTAAAGCAAGCACTTTCATTTTTCTAAAGAGGAATCATGACTCCAGAGACAATCTTGCTGACTGCTTCTCAGACCAATGTTTTTTCTTTGTTTTTGTTGTTAAAATTTAAGTAAGTTTCATGTGTTCAGTATCTTTTCTTCAGAGTTTTAAATTATTTTCAGGTACTAAAACTCTTTTTTTTCTCCCCACCTCAATTACTGCTGGTTCTGAATACCCACAAGTAGTGTGCCTTTATCATTTCTGCTTTGAATTTTATCCTTTTATAGCCTCAATGGATGATTTTATTAATTTTTAAATTTATTTGGAAAACCTAACAAAGAGAAATCTTAGTACTGCATACAAGTAATCTCCTTCCTTGCAGGGCATTGCTCTTGGGTAACTGCCATCTTTAAGAGCCTCGACCAAACACTATACAGAAAAATCTCTTGACCCTTTCACACTTCTTCCTTCATTTGGCAAAATGTGATTTGTTCATGTAAACGTGGAACAATATCAGGTTAGCTGAGAGTTTTATTCTAGTGCCCTACAATTTGATTTAAAATAATATTTTGGTAATTTTGTGAATTCATGCCAAATTAATGATTCATACTGTTGATGTTATTTAAAACATGTGGGAGTTTATACAAACTATTATTGCAAGGAGGTTAAAAATTCTTCAGTTTAGAACTTGTCCACTTCCTCTATCGGTATTGTTGTAGTAATGATGGCCCAGATGGGAGTGAACATCATTAGACTAAACTGGTTGAGCACTATGGACAATGGCCTAACAAGAAATGATGTCTCCTCAAGCAAAAATGGCAGAAAAAGTAATCTGACTTTTTGCTCTTTCAAAATGCTCTAAATGATCCAGAATCCGATCCTCCCTCTCATTCTGCCATTGCAACTCCCTTGCCATTTTATCCCTTAAGTGAAGAGTGAAATTGAAATAGACTACTTCTCCAATCAGACCCGGGCTTATTTTCCTTTTTTATCTTATTTTTATTTTTCAAGTGTTACAAAAAAAAGGCTATACCACAAGAGTAAGAATGCTATTTGGTCAAAATCCTATAATTTCCTGTTAGTCTATCTGAGGATTTTTTTTTAATCTACTAGAACTACTAAATTATACCTGAGAAGTAGGAAACTTTTGCAGTAGATATACCTGTAGCTTTGGAACATTTTTCTTGCCACTTAAATTTATTTTATGATTTAAAAAAATATTAAAGATTATAGACTATTTATCCAGTTGGTATACTTTGAGATCTATTGGTAATCTTATCCTAGGTCTATGACAGTTCTAAGATTATATTCTGTAATTTACGAAATACTTAGGGGAAGAAAATAACTCAGCTTCTCTAATCATGATCTGAGAATCTCAGTTTATAGATGTCAATTCACATTGACTAAACCATGAGGTTATTGCCCAGAATCTAATTCTGTCACATATAATATAGGGATCCTGGTTCTCCCAGTCCATAAGTTCTGGAGTTTACTAAAAGTTTATTTCATAGTAATACCAGAAGAAACATTTCACCTATCAGCCATAATAATCCACTGAGCCACATCTGGGATCATGATATAAGGAAACCTAGTATCCTCATCTGTTTCCTCTTCAATAATATGGGATGTACTGCAATCATGTCATACTGCATAAGGCCTTAATTTTCATGGTTTCTTTGGGATTTTGAGAGGTTGCTTCCATTAGGAATGGAGAATTCACCAAACTTACATACTTCCCCATGTCAGTCATAAATACTTCCAAATCTCAAAAGCATAAAACAACAAAAGTTTATTTCTTCCTTATGCTACATGTCTATTATAAGTCAGAAGTAGGTAGAAGTGGGGAAGTCCCCTAATCAGCCTCCCAAGAATCAGGTTGATAGAGAAGCCTCCATCAAATGTTGAATGCTATTTCAGAGGAAATGTTATTCCTGAGGTTTTGAACTGTCAAGTAAATGCCTGGCATGTAAATGTCATGCATCACTTATGCTTATATATAATTCATAGGCCCGAACTACTCAACTGTTCCCACTCAACCATAAGCCAAACCAGAAGTGAAATCCCACCATTTTCCCCAAAAGGATAAGGGAATAGAAATATTTGGTAAACAGCATCAGTGATTACTAGGCTTCCTTTCTATCAAAAACCCACCTTCCTTTCCACACTCAAAATGTGTTACCTCCCTTCTCGCTTTCAAGGGAAACAAGCAAAAGTCCCATACAGTTCCTGCGCCAAGTCAGAGTCCAGAAAGTCAGAAAAATAGATGCTAGTCTCTGAGACTCTGGGTATGGTTCCATATGCAGAAGGTTGAGCCAAGAGTTGTTTTAAATTTTAAGTCACAAACTGTCTTAATTAACATTTATCAATTTTTGGGGGGCTTTCCACAAACATAGCTTCCTACTTCTAGCTTCTAGTCAGTTCCATGTAATAACAATTTCCCAGAGTATTTTTGTTATTTGTTTGGAGACATGCTTCTCTATAACTTTAAAATTTTATGGTGCACTGGGCCTATCAGTGTTCAGAAGCCATACATCTTTCCTCTGAAAGAATCTCCTGGACATTATCTCAAACAATTTAAGTTTTAGCAATGAGTAGACGAGCATGAGTATGACTACTATACTTTTGATATCAACTATGAAAAAGGATAACTTCTAAGCAGACTTGTTGCTCAAAACCTTCTACTTTATATTTTACACACTTTTGATGAACGAGAGTTGCCTATTCCAACTTACCTACTCATGCAATCTCTGGACCCTCTGTTTCTTTTCATTTTTCTTTGTAACAGCAGCCAATTATTTCATATGTGTATCTCTCCCTTCTAGGGCATTGTAAATACAGCTAATAGTAATGAGCAAAGGTTGCTGATATTCTGACCTCTTCTATTGGAATAAAACTCCTTAGGTACATTATTTGTTTTTAACACCATTGCAGGCAATAAGTTGACCAGATGTTTTGCCCCTGCATTACAAATTCCATTCCCCAAGCCTTTAATTATAGCTTTTGCTCTGCTTGACAAATGGCCTGTAACTGATTTTGTTACAGTAGCATTCCCTACATAGGTACCAATTTCTACATCAGTAAGGATAGACTGAATTATGCTATAGTACCAAAAACTGCAAAATCTTAGTGGCTTACAATAAAAAAAAATCTATTTCTTGGTTACAAAATACTCATCCAGGATGGATATAGAGAATTCTCTCAGGATTATGGAGCAGGCACGACCTTAAACATTGCTAGTTGCCATGGCAAACGGGGAAAAAAGATGTTTTAGAAAGACTCAAAAAAGTAATTAAATGTTCAGTCTGGAAGTAACATTCTCATTAGCCATAATTAATCACATCATTACAATAATCTATAAGAAAGCCAGAAAATGCAAGTCTAACATGTAATTAAAAGGAGAAAGTATTGGAAATATTTGGCCAATAACCACAGTCACCCGTGGAAAGTGCTCCTCATAATGACCTAAACTGGATCTGGGGAAAAACTATATACTGTAAGTGCAAAATACATAATTTAAGGGCATATATTTTAAGTTAAAGCCAAACACATAAAGAATCAGCAGCATCAGACTAGTATCTCTTACTGAAACTAAAATAGATTTTTAAATACTGACTTTAGGCCTTAATTGAAATTTCTCATTTGAATGATGACAAATTACATACTTCCTCCATTTAATGAAATTTTATTGAGATGTAAAAGCCTTTCTTTTAGAAAGCAATGATTATAGAGTAATAAGCCAATTTCTATATTTAGAAAAAATATATGTGCACTGCATATGGATCACTTATCTGCCATTTTACTCATGACTTTTTATATACAGTTATTTATACATATTATAGTTTATAAATGCTTCTTTGAGTTATATTTTATATTATTTGATTAATTATAATGAAATAATTATTTTTTAAACATTTATTCATTTTTGAGAGACAGAGTGTGAGTGGGGACTGGCAGAGAGAGAGGGAGACACAGAATTTGAAGCAGGCTCCGGACTCTGAGCTGTCAGCAGAGTCCGACGTGGGGCTCGAACTCACGAACTGTGAGATCATGACCTGAGCTGACATTGGACGCTTAAATGACTGAGCCACCCAGGAGCCCCCAGTGAAACAATTTTCTTTAAAAAATCACATTGATTATTACTTTAATAGAAGTTAAGAAAAAGGTGACTATCAATTTTTATAACAAGAATATTTGAAGTGTTTGTTCTTGTACATGCACAATACTCTTATCTTATAATTATACATCATCAATCTGTATTTAATATCAGCATTCATCTTTACATAAAATAAATATAATTATTTTTGAGGGTGGAATTGTGATTTGGCCAAATGTATATATGACCTTTTTTCTGAGAGAGTCTTTCTCTGTCATCTTTTTGTTTTTTTTTAATTGAAGTAGAGTTGGCACAGAGTTACATGATTTTCTGGTGTATAGTACAGCCCTTCAACTTATCCATACATTATGCTATGCTCACCACAAGTGTAGCTACCATTTGTCACCACCCAACACTATTACCATAACTTTGACTATATTCTCTATGTGGTACCTTCTATTCCCATGACTTATTCATTCCGTAACTGGGAGCCCGTATTGCCCCACTCCCCTTCACTCATTTTATCCATCCCCCTCACCATTCTCCTCATGTACATAAGAATTTTGTCAGTAATTTAATGTGACCAACTCAGTTCATTCTGGCCATTCTGTATTGAGGTCCCTCAGCTTTCTATTTTTAGCTTCCTCCTTTTGAGATCTATACAATCTATCCTAGAAATCACTCCCATTCACCTGTGAAGGCTCTCAATTCTTTATTTACAATCAGGTCTTCCTTTAGATTTTCAAACGCATGTATCATATATTAGCGTTATATATCCTGATGCAAAGTAAATGCCTTAAATTGAGAATAAAAAATATTAGAGCTTAATGATATTGTAGACATCCCCCACAAGTTGCAGAAGTCATAATTTAGAGGACTAAGGTTTTTAAAAACTTGTATTAGATTATAAGCTACTTTAAGTCTTTTCTAATTTTTTGGATAAATTTCTCTTATTCTGATCCTTGGGTTTTGTAAGTCCTTAAAAAACAGACATGTACTTCAAAGACAATTATTAAGCTAGTCATGAAAAAGACTTCTTGCTTCATAAGTTCAATGGCTTCTTGAATGTCAAATGATACTTTATTGTGCATTGAAGTCCCTGAGTAATATATGCTTGCTCATATTGCTCTCTTCAGAAATTTCAAGATTGGGTTAAACTCTTATTAAATATTTACCTTTGCTAGGCCCTTTTTGTGACATTAGCATCTTCATATACAAATGAATAACTCACTAATATTTAGTAAACTGATGTCAAATAAGGATTTCCTACCTAATTTTTAATACACTTTTTAAAAAACTTTTTCCTAATGTTTATTTATTTTTGAGAGAGATAGACAGACAGACAGAGTGGGATCCAAGGAGGGGCAGAGAGAGAGGAAGACACAGAATCTGAAGCAGGCTCCAGGCTCTGAGCTGTCAGCACAGAGCCCGATGTGGGGCTCAAACCCACAAACCGTAAGATCATACCCTGAATCGAAGTTGGACACGCAATCAACTGAGCCACCCAGGTACCCCAGTACTACCTAATTTTTTTTTTAATGATGAGGTAAGGATCCCCATCTGGAAACATAAGTCTTCTTCAGTCAGTGTTCAATATTAAATTGCATCCAGCTTATGAAAAGGTATATTTATTTGGTAACTTAATTGGTGATATTCTCTGCCTCAATTTCAGTCTACAGCTTAATCCATGGCTAATAAAAAAAGAAACATGCCTTCAGTCATTATTAGTTTACTGACGAATTAGAGGGTAAATAATGATAACTGTTTGTTTTTTCCAGGGACACAATCAGTGAAAATCCTTGTTCTTAGATGATTCTGCTCAGTGATTGGGTGTGTGTGTGTGTGTGTGTGTGTGTGTGTGTGTGTGTGTGTGTGTGTGTATTAGAGTCTATAGATTTTGGGAATTTGCCTTTTTTCCCCTTTGTGGCCAAACATAAATTCCTGTGGTAAAGTAATAAAAATTAAACCTGCTTAACTATAAATGACATCAAGAATGGAGTAAGCAAGCAAATTTACTATCTTTTGTTTAATTTCCTAACGTCCCCCACCCCCACAGACTGATAGACACATACACTACCTTCTCTTCTGCCTACACCCTGCTTCTGTCTCAGTGTCAAGTTAGTTGCTTCACTTTATACACAAATAGCACCAGGGGCTTATTTCCCATTTGTTTATATGTCATGACTTTAGAAAAGACATTTCTGTGAGACTTTGGAATGACTGTCTGCCTTTAACCAAATGCTAATTTAAACATCTTGTATCCTGACTTTTTGAAAAAAAACATTTGCACAGTGAATTCTCAATAAAACTACTAACATACTACTCTGTACCTATACTTTTTATTTTAATATTTTATATAAATGCTCAGGATTTATACTGACTACATTTTGTTTTACAAACATAACCAAAAGTATTCATTTTAGCCTTCATTCACTGAATATCTATTGAGTTCCTTTTACGGACACAATGCTAAGTATAGTAGATAGAATTGTGACTAAATCTGTGTAGGTTTATGTCCTGGTAAAATTTTAAATGTGACGGGAAAGAAATACAGAAGATAAGGAGTAAATCAATTAATCTGCATACCATATGACCTTTAATTACATTTAGAGATAATATCAGAGAGTGATGAGGACACTGGTTGCTTGAATTATTTTTATAAATAATAAATCTTAGCCTCAACAATTAGGTTCCTTATATATAAATATTTATCATTGTATTACACTTTATACATATTATTTATAATTTTATTTTAATACAATACATATACAATACTATATAAACTAATAAAACTACCTGAATTTTTGACTTTTTAAACTCATTATGAAAAATTATAAAATTAACTGATATACTTTTGATGGTTCTGCTTAAAATATTCAATATTCATTTTGAGAAATTTAAAAGGGTTTATGTATTGTTTTTCTTCTAAGAATAGGGTTATACATTATTTCATGTGTTCACTGAGTTGATTTCAGAGATGTATGTGCTTAAAATATTTCTATAAGTATAAGTTTGGGAGCTCTAATATTAATTTTAGCAAGTGATTTATTTTAATTCCACTTTTTCAGTGAACAGACACAAATTATATTGGGACAAGATTCCAATCTGAAGATCAGTAAGTATTAGTTCCATACTCCTGAGAACTAAATAGAGAATTTTGCAAGTCTATACAACATTCTAAGAAGAATAACAACCCATATAGGCCAACTGAAGAAGACTTTTCTGAAGGCAAGCAAATGCGGATAATGTTGAAGGGCGATGGGAAAGCTGTGGCTCTTCAAGGACAACTGCTGTCAATGTGAGAGAACCTTAGGGACCAAGAACATGGACATAGTCATCCCTCAGAGCAGTAGAGTGGAGCAGTTGAGGTATGACAAAATAATGACCTGCAGATTGAGAGAGGCACATGCAACAGACAAAGCAAGCTAACAATAGTGTAAGGTAGGCTTTATGTTACATAGTCCAAAATGTGCTGTTGAAATATTAACGGATGAAACAATCTACAGATATCAAACATTAATTCCCTCTCTCTCTTTCTCTGTGTGTACATAGAGGTGTACCCCCTAGACATACCAACATAGTATAGGAAGAACATAAGGCAAATCAAGTTATTCCCCCAAAGCAAGATACGTTCTATGAGGGCTGAGCTATTACATACCTCATCTTTCCCTAGGTCCCCATTAGCCTGAACAGTGCCTAGTTCACAATAAACTGCTAAAATATTTTTAATGAATAATTGAACCAGTCTTGTTTCAAAAGGATGGAGAGCCTAATAAGTAGTCTCTGTAGTTATGACTATAAGGTACAAGGACAGGTGCTCAGAATCAGAAACATAGAAACACTGATTTGTGACTAAACTGTTCATTACGTAAGAAATCCTAGTAGTAGCAAGGATTTTTTTCACATGCACCCTGTACAGTAGATTGTCAAATATAACACATAGATAAAAAATTATACAAAGTTTGAAATTATAACAAATCTGTCAGTTTAAAATTGTTTATATTAAAATTTTAAAATAGTTAATACTCCTATCAAGCAATATTATGTAATCAGATTACAAAATATAATCACTAAGTGACAAGAAAAGACTATGTAAAAATTCACTAAGTCAGGACTGGAAGACAGGGTAATGTAAAAAAAAAGGATCAAACCTTACAGAGCTTCGATAGGGAATGAGGTGATGTGTTGGAAAATTATAATTCACTTATTTCCTATAAACTTAACTGTTCCTTTTAAAAAAACTTTTTAAATGTTTACTTATTTTTGAGAGATAAAAAGGGGGAGAGGGAATGGGGAGAGGGAGGGGGGGAATAGGGAGAGAGAAAGAGAGAAAGAGAGAGAAAGAGAGAAAGAGAGAGAGAGGTGACATAGTGTGAGCAGGGGAGGGGCAGAGAGAGAAGGAGACAGAATCCATAGCAGGCTCCAGACTCTGAGCTGTCAGTACAGAGCCTGACACGGGGCTCAAACTTAGGAACTGTGATATCATGACCTGAGCTGAAGCTGGATGCTTAACTGACTGAGCCATCCAGATTCTCCTAAACTTAAGTGTTCTTAATCTACATTTCTTAAATGAAAAACAAGCAGACTTACATCCCATAAGTCTTGCAAAACTCTAAATTAATTCTATCAGTAACCAGATAAATACTTGCTATTTAAGAAATTTATTTTGGGGGGCACCTGGGTAGCTCAATAGGTTGAATGTGCGACTCTTGATTTTGGCTCGGGTCATCATCTCACAGTTGTGAGATAGAGCTCTGCATCAGGCTCTACACTGTGTGGAACCTGCTTGATATTCTCTCTCTCTCTCTCTCTCTCTCTCTCTCTCTCTCTCTCTCTAATAAAAAAAATAAGTGAAATTTATTTCTTAGTATTGTATATCACAATAGAGACATCAAGAAAGTTGTCTAGCTTTCTATTTCAAGTAAAACAGCCTTATTTCCACCTAATTCCCCTTAACAATTGTCTGAATGTCTGCCAGTTGGTGAACATGAGGAGCTCTGGGCTTGGCCTAATACATAGGAACACGTGACTTGTACAGATTCAAAAAACAAGAAAAGGGACATGTTGTTCTACCCTATTTGTCTCTTGACTGTACACAAATTACTTATGATGCCTTTGGATGGATTACTCAGCTACAGCTTCTGAGATACTGGAGGAACCTGAACATCTATTGTTCAATGTAGTATCACTGTAAACTCACAGAGTTAACTCAGATGGCAACTTGGTATGCTTTTTGTAGGAACTGGCTTATTGGAAATGCCATAACTTCGATTGAATGTTTTAATACCTTATCCCATTATAATCCCACTTCCATAAACACATATGAGCTCATCATCTGTATATATACAGAGACAAGCACAAACTCACACTCTAGTATCTAAACACCCTTCAGTGTAGAACATAGGAATCACTTTCTTTTTTCTGTGCAGCATTCCCTCAGCCTGGAATCCCACTTACCAATACCATTATCACATTGTTTACACCCTCTTGCTATCAATTATCTGATCATTCCCTGGATTATAGATCACCATGTATAAATCTTTCCATCCCACTATACCACATTTTAAGTTTGTTGATGGAGTATCTTATTCAGTTTCTATCATTCTTTTACATTCAGATATACCTGGTGCATGTTTTCTCAATATTTGTGAATGACAAAATATATTTTTTAAACTTTTTAAGGAGAAATTTCCGTTGGAAGTATGTCACATAGAAAGTGATACTCTAGAAAAAAGAAAAGTGTAAAATCATTTTGTTTACATATTATATATATTTGGAATTATACTAATCTGTTCACATGCTAAGATTTTCAATATTCAACTATTTTTTTTCTTTTATGTAGGTCATATAATTTCAACTTCTATGAGCCACTTCGGTGGCTCACTGGGTGAAGCGTCCAACTTGAGCTCAGGCCATGATCTCACAGCTCATGAATTCAAACCCTGCATCCTGCTCTGTGCTGACAGCTCTGAGCCTAGAGCCTGCTTTGGATTCTGTGTCTTCCTTCTCACTCTGCCCCTCCCCCCTCACACTCTCTCTCTCTCATACAAATAAACAATAAAATAAATAAACATTAAAATTTCTTTTTCAACTTGGTATGCTTCAAGGTGTCATTTTATAAAATTGGATAGTTGTTTCCCTGTATCCATGATTATGTATATTAAATAGATACCATATATTATAGACCTGTCACAAGAGGAGTTTCATTTAATGAGTCCTAAATTTCACACTGCATTGATATATCACTGTTTTTTCATTGTTTTAAGAAGGATGTTTTCCCATGTGATATTTTAAAAATAAACTTTGCAGTTTTTACATAAATGTATAAACATAATTATAAACACTAAATATAAGGCAACCTTAAAGTCAGTTATTATGACCAAAAAATATTAATTCAGTAACCAAATATACCCATGTTATCATGAGAATGATGTATTCTTTTAAGTCATGATTTTTAATGAGCTCACAGTAATGTATTTTGACCAATTTCTATTTAGTTTTATTTCTGAAAGTAGTTACATCAATAACAATTTTGTCATTCCCATTTCTGCTCTTGGTTTCATCACTTGGCAATTTGTATGGATTACCCAGCCTTTCCCCAAAGAACAGTGAGGCTTGAATATAAATTAAGTCCTAGAGCATTCTCTTTCAAGTGCAGGATCACTGGGTTAATCTCTACATGAAACAGTCTGGTTGCAGAATGGAAGATCTGCCGTGTGGACTAACACTGGCAAAGTCAATATATTTTAGGGGATTTATCATGACACACTTTTCAAAAGTTTCTTCATAAGAACCCTGTGTGGTCTACACTAATCTAATGACTTTGATTTTCTTTGATATTTAATTGAAACACAGCTTTATCTTGTATCTTTATGTTTTCTGGCAAACAAAGAACTAAAGAAACTGATCCCTTTGGACCATTGCTTTTGGCAATAGATCAGACTCAAAGCATGCACACGATTTCATTTTAATGTTTGTTTTATTTTAGGTAATAATTGCAAGATGGTAACAGATGGGATACTAGAATGGCTGCAGATTAAAGGTTAAAGGAATATGGTTAGACATTTTCAGAATAATGCCCATACTAAAAATATCTGATGAATGATGCAGGGTATATAAATTCTTCCTTTTAAAATCTCTACCCCTAGAGATGAATATGTAAAGAAGCATAAGGATAATGTACAGCATAACAATGGGATGTGGCTTGAGGAATATATTGGTATATTTATAAATCCCTATTTGAATGAGAAGCTATTTTTCCACATTCATATTGGCAATATGGTTTATAGAAAGCACTAGTGGTTGTACAATTTAACATTTCTAGTAATCTTTTAATGTTAATAAGGTAAAGGGGGAAAAAAGATAATCTAGGAAGTAATTTATAATACAGTGCTAAAGCAGCCTTGGCCAGAATTTTTATCTAAAACTTAAGGTATTATTTCTTATTAAATATTGCAGCCCAAAGAAAAATATCTCTCACCGGCATCCCCACTCAGAGAAGATTCTCGAAGAATTAAAGAATTAAAAATATAGTGTTGCACAAAATTTTTCAGAAATGGCTAAACAGCTAATTCACACTACACAGGGAAGTTATAAGAAAAGATGACTTAGAAGAGCATACCTTTAGAAGATATTTCGTGTGATAAGTAGCTTATCAATTCTTCAAAACATTTTGCTACTCCTCTTCCTTCCACTGTGTTTGTGTATTTCTTTCCTGGTCCCTGGCTATGTTTTTCTCCCTTTCTGCTTCCTTTTTTTTCCTGCTTTTACAGTTTTAGCTAACTATGGTGTGAACTAAAAGATGAAATTTAATTTGCCTGTTAAAAGATGAAATTGGTTTTGTCTTTTAATTTAATAAACTATGTAAGTACCACATCTTAGTTTATATAAAATTAATTTTTTTTCAAAAATAATGCCCCTTAGTTGTTTTTCCTTTTCTTTTCTGCTTCTTTTTTTTTCCCCAGTGAAATATGAAACAACAAAAAATGTCCTTACCCTGTGCACTAGACCACAAAATAATTATTCAATGGATTATCAAACACTGATTTATTTTTCAAATTTAATATACTACTCAGTATGTTTTTCACAAATATAAGTTTAAAAAACAAAACTTTATTATGGTGTCATAATGTTCTAGCTATACCAGTATATGAAATAACATAAGTGAATGAAGAAAATCATAATTTAAATGACATATTTATAAAGCAAATATAATTTAAATGTTACAAATGGATTATTTATCCATTTTAATAAATGAATCTAATTATAATCTTGTCATGCAAAAAAAGATGATCACACCATTTTTTTTTCTTGAGAGAGAGAGAGAGAACATGTGTGAGCCAGGGAGAGGGGCAGAAGGGGACAGAGAATCTTAAGCAAATTACACACTGAGCATCAAGGCTGACGTGGGGTTTGATCTCACGACCTTGAGATCACAACCTGAGCAGTAGCCAAGAGTCAGATGCTTAACCAACTGAGCCACACAGGCTCACCCATAACATCATATTTTATTATGTAAAATAGAAGTTTTGCCAAAAAAGCAAACCAGAACTGTGACAAACTTTGTTACCAATGGCTGAACACTGATCAATGGGATACTTCAAATGGGAGATAACTAGGAAGAAAATTCCACCTCTCATGTAGAATGCTCCAAGACATACTTCCAGTCACAAAGTTTCTACAAAATCCTACCATGCTGAACAGACTTCCCCAGTAAGCAAACAGCCCTATCTGTTAGTTCTTATGAAATGGTAGCTCAAAAGCAATGATTCACATTATTTCTTGCCCCATTTCCATTTGTGTCATCTTTGCTTCTCTGGGCTGTATCTGCCAGATCAAGCAATGACTTATATTCCTGTGTCAAACTTTGGTATACAGATGTTAACACCGAATTTGGAAAACTTACAGAAATCTCTTATGCTATATATAGGTCTGTTATTTCTCTTGCCTTTTATGTGCATAAAAAATAGATGGTACTTTCCAAATTTATAGGGTTGTTATGGGTTGAGTTGTGTCACCCCCAAACTCCACAATGTATATGTTAAAGTCTTAAGCACCAGTACCTCCGACTGTGACCTTACTTGGAAATAGGGTCTTTGCAGATGTAATTAGTTAGGGGATGGGGTCATTAGGCCCTAATCCAAACTGACTACTGTTCTTGTAAAAATGGGGAATTTGGAAACATACATAGCGTGAATGCTATGTGAAAATAAAGGCAGAAGAGTGATACTTCTACAAGCCAAAAAAAAGCCAAATTGCCAGAGATCCACCAGAAGTTAGGGCAGAAAAATGAAATAGATTCTCCCTCACTGCCCTCAGAAGAAACTAACTTCTAGCCTCCAGAACTGTGAGACAATAAATTTCTGTTGTTGAAACCAACTACTTGGCGGTACTTCGTTATGGCAGCTCTAGTAAACTAATGTGATAATTTATATTTCTTAATTAAAGTATTACACAGAACATTCAAAATTGTAAAGAACAGAAAAAGTGATCACAGGAATCCATGTTTTATTAAATAGATCTTAAATAGAATATGTCTTTTATCCCCATTAATTGAGTTTTGTTATAGGGAGGAAATTTTATTCTTCTCCTAGTGTTTTTAGAATTTTAATCTTAATTGCATGTTGAAAATTTTCAGATGTGTTTTCACAAATATTGAAATTATACAGGGTGCCTGGGTGTCTCAGTCAGTTAAGTGTCCAACTCTTGATTTTGGCTCAGGTCATGATCTCACAGTTTGTGAGATTGAGCCCTGTGTGGGGCTCTGCACTGACAGCATGGAGCCTGTTTGGGATTCTCTCTCTCCCTCTCTCTGCCCCTCCCCCACTCACACACATGGACTCCCTCTCTCTCAAAATAAAATAAACATTAAAAAACCCAAATATTGAAATTATATATGAATTTTTTCCTTCTTTAGATCATTGATATGCTTACATTAATGATATATATAATTATACATAACCATTTCTATATAAATAATTTATAAAACCATTTTGTCAGTTCCTGGGATGAGTCCTACCTGATCACGATATAAAAATTTTAAATTTATATTTGGATATTTTCATTTATATTAATAAATAAAATCAATGTTTTATATTTTTCCCTGCTACTATCTTTGCTATAGTGTCAAGATTATACTTACTCTATCAAATGAATAGTTCCATTTCCTGATGTTTATACTTTCTAGAAAAATTTATTTCAAAATTTCATAAAGCTCACAGTTACAATCATCTTGGCCTGAGTTGATTTGTGTTTATTTACTCATCCTAGGTTTTTTTTTTTTTTTTTTTAAGTTTTCTATTTTCTTTTATGACATTTGGCACTTTATATTTCTGGAATGTTTCCATTGTATCTTTGCATTCAAATTTATTGGGAAATAACTGTTTATAAAACTTTTTTCATAATTTGATTCAAGTTTATAATTCTTGTTTTTTCTGTTTCCAATCTAAATTACATCAATTAACTTTTATTGTATAAAAAATCCCCCCAAACTTACTGACTTAAAACAAGGACCATGTAATACCTCTTAAATTTGTTGGTCAGCTGTGAGGTTATGTCTGGTTCGTTCGGGTGATGTATTTTTTTATTTCAAGCAACTGTAATAAAGTGGTAGGTCAGCTGAGGTTGGATAATCTAAAATAATCTCATTTGCATGTCTGAAGGTTAGCTAGCTGTCACTTAAGTAACTTGTTTTGCCTTCACATGGCCTCTGATCCTCCAGTAGGCTAATCCAAGAGCAATAAAAGGATATATTCCAACATACAAAGACTTTTTGATTATTTATAATTGTGGAAAAATACATATAAAATTTACCATCTTAACAGTTTTTACACATACAGTTTAGTGGCATTAAGTGCATTCACACTGTTGTGCAACCAATGTGCCTTCACTTTTGCAACTGTGTTTTACATAATTGCTATCATCTTGTTGCCCCAAGCAAGTCATACAGCCAAGGCCAGAAACAATTTGGAAAGAAACTAATCAAAACAGGGAGGTCGTTATTTGAGACATTTTTGTGGCTGCCAATCAAACATTTTTCTTTTTTTTTCTAAATGAGTCTTGAATAGATTTATACATTTTCAGCATTTTCATGAAATATAGCTAGTGTTCTTTTTTTTTTTTTTTTCAACGTTTATTTATTTTTGGGACAGAGAGAGACAGAGCATGAACGGGGGAGGGGCAAAGAGAGAGGGAGACACAGAATCGGAAACAGGCTCCAGGCTCTGAGCCATCAGCCCAGAGCCTGACGTGGGGCTCGAACTCATGGACCGCGAGATCGTGACCTGGCCGAAGTCGGACGCTTAACCGACTGCGCCACCCAGGCGCCCCTAGCTAGTGTTCTTTAAATTCTTTTTAGTACAGATTACTTTGCTATATTACTGAAGAAAATAACATTGGCACTACTGAAATTTTTTTTTTCTTTTTTGGACAGCATCATGGTATAATTGTGGGGAATCTTAAATATATTATATTTACAAATATTATATAATATGTATATACTAATGTATCTATTATATTTGGTGCATATATATATATATATTTTAATGTTTATTTATTTTTTGAGAAAGAGAGAGCAAGTAGGGGAGAGGCGGGGGGGGGAGAGAGAGAGAGAGAGAGAGAGAGAGAGAGGGAGAAAGAGAGAGAGAAACCCAAATAGGCTCCATGCTGTCAGCACAGACCCCAACATGGGGTTGAACCCATGAACTGAGAGATCATGACCTGAGCTGAAATCAAGAGTCAAACGCTTAACCAAGTGAGCCACCCAGGCACCCCTATTTATATTTCTTTGGAGAGAGACAACACGTGCAAGTGGGGAGAGAGGTGGAGGGAGAGGGACAGAGACAGAGAGAGAGACTTAACTAGGCTCCATGGTCAGTGCAGAGCTTGATGAAGGGCTCAATCCCACAACCCTAGGATCATGACCTGAGCTAAAATCGAGAGTCAGACACTCAACCAACTGAGACACCCAGGGGCCCTATATTTGGTGCATATTTTACAGGTTCTAACCAGTGCATTAATCCAAGAAAAAGAAATAAAAGACATATGGATTGGGAAAAAAAAATAAGACTATATTCTCCACAGATGACAAGATGATGGTACATAATATATTCTGAGGAATAAAAAAGCTATTAGAACTAATAAGTAAATGTGTCAGGAATGCAGACATTAAAATAATACCGATAAACACTAAAACAATGTCATTTGCAAAAACATGGAATGCTTGGGTATATAACTTTACCAAATATATTTAAAGCCTATTGTTTTAGTTTGCTAGGACTGCCATACTACAGACTGGGCAGACACATTATTACAGAAATTTATATTCTTACATTTCTGAAAACTAGAAGTTAAGACTAAGTTGTAGCCACATTTGGTTTCTTTTGAGGCCTCTCTCCTCCAAGAAGACGGCTGCCTTCTCACTGTGACCTCCCATGGTGGTATCTCTGCAGGTTATGTCCTGATCTCCTCTTCTTATAAGGACACCAGTCATATTGGATTAGGGCCAACTCTAATGACCTCATTTTAACTTAATTACTTTTTTAAAGGCCTTGTCTCCAAATACAATAACATTCTAAGATACTGGGGATTAGGGTTTCTTTCAATACATGAATTCTGGGGAAGCACAATTTGGTTCATAACACGTGTACACTGAAAATTATGAAATATTGCTGGGAGAAACATAAAAAGACTTAAATAAATGGAAAGATCTATCATGTACACAGCTCATGGTTTGAACCATCTACAATTTTTAACATTTATTCTCTCCAAATTGATCTATACATTTAACAAATCTCAGAAACTCTAGCAAGATATTTTTGTAAATGTTTCAAGCTGATTCTAAAATTTTTATGAGAATGCAATGAATTTAGAATGATTAAATCAATCTTGAAAGAGAATAACTAAGTTGGAGCATTTACAATATTTTATTTCAAGACTAACTATAAAGCTATACAGAACAATATTATGTTGGCATTCAGAATTCATACAGGGATTCCAGAAATAGGCTACGTGTGTGTGTGTGTATGTGTGTGTATTTCTAAAGACATTTTATTTTTAATTTTTTAATGTTTATTTGTTTTTGAGAGAGAGACAGAGACCGAGCATGAGCAGGAGAGGGGCAGAGAGAGAGGGAGATACAGAATCTGAGGCAGGCTCCAGGTTCGAGCTGTCAGCACTGAGCCTGATGTGGGGCTCGAACCCATAAGCCGTGAGATCATGACCTGAGCTGATGTCAGACACTTAACCACTGAGCCACCCAGGTGCCCCTAAAGACATTTTAAAATGTCTTTTCTTTCTCAAATACAACATTAAGAAAGCAAAAACACATGACACAGATGTGGGGGAAAAAAAAACGTATCTCTGAAAAGAAATTTTACCTAGAGTATATAAAGAACCGTTACATAATGATAATAATATACCAATAAGAAGTAAAACAACATAAAAGATTAATAAAATATTTGAATTAGGGCACCTGGGTGGCCCAGTTGGTTAAGCATACAACTTTGGCCCAGGTCATGATCTCGTGGTTCATGAGTTCAAGACCCGCATCAGGCTCTATGCTGACAGCTCAGAGCCTGGAGCGTGCTTCGGATTCTCTGTCTCCCTCTCACTCCCTCTGCCACTCCCCTACTTGTGCGCTCTCTCTCTCTCTCTCTCTCTCTCTCAAAAATAAATAAATAAACATTTAAAAACAAACAAAACAAAATATTTGAATGGACATTCCCAAAGTAGTACTGTTTGATGGCAAAAAAGCATATTAAATGCTCACTATCATTAGTCACCAGAGACATGCAAATAAATATTAGGTTAGGACTCCACATCATAACAACTAGAATTACTAAAATTAAAAAAAGAATGATGATATCAAATAATAGTGAGGAAGCAAAACAATTAGAATTCTCATACATTGATAGGGGAAATTCAAAATGTGCAGCCACATTAGAAAATAGCTTGGCAACTTAATATTTTACCCGTGATAGGGCAATTTCAATGCTAGGTACTTTCTCAAATGACATGAAAACCCATATCTGAGCAAATATTTGTAAATGAATATTTATAACAATCTTATTAATAACTTTTCCCCAATTGGAAATGACTCAAATATTAATAGGTGAGTGGATAAACACATTGTGGTAATTTATTCAATGGAGTGCTTTAGGGCAATATAATGAATGAATCATAGATTCTAGATAATAATGGTAAGTATCAAAAAATGTGAGAAAAAAAATTCCATTCACACAAGAGTACATTGTATATAACGGAATTTATTTTAAGTCCCCGAACAGACAAAAAACTAATATGTTAACAGACATCAAAAGGTGGTAGCCAGAAACTGGGGGCATGTGTGAGATAGGCAGAGAGAAACCTAACTGAAAAAGACAGTGGAAAATATTTTAGGGTGACAGAAATATTATGTATCATGTTTTGGGTATTGGTTACATAGGTATAAAACTATCTATACTCACTGATCTGAACACTTAAGATATGTGCATTTTATTTTAAAGTAAATATATATTTATTACATATGTATTATCTATAATAGTTATTGTGGATTTACTGAATACAATTATTGTATATTTATTCATATTATAATACCATCTTACTCAAATCATGTCCAACTTTACAAAACTGCACACTGTTTTATTTTAGGTCCAGCTCAAAATCCAGTTGTTTTATAAAATTTCTAAATATTTGACTTGCCGTGGTCTCACCTTTCTATAAACTCCTAACTATACCATAAAATTCAGCACTTAATAGCTTATATGGCATTATATTTTCAGTAAAACTCTACCAGAAATATAATAGTTTAGATTTTGTACAATAAAATATTCAGTGCTGCATATAGATTATTTTCATGTAAGTTTATAAAATTTATTAAAGTATTAAAATGAATAATTAAAATTATCTCATAAAAAGTGAACATTGATTTTGTAGATTCCTTGAATTTTATCCAGATATCCAATATCATGACATGAAGAATACACTCTATATTTCATTTTTTGATACACTATCAGTTGTCTATTTTAAAGTTGATTTTCTTCTCTATGCGATTTTAGATGTATTTTGGTATCGTAAACACTCTCAGTCTCTTGTTCAGGTTAAGTGTCAAGTATAAGCGTGCCTCTAACTTAAGAACCAAAGAACTATGAGTGACCATACTTGCCTAGCAAATCTTAGTACATGCTACAGTTCTTTATTGTACATTATAATATTTGTAGTAATCATCTTTAACTGGTACAACTTTTTTTTCTCTAGTACAACCAAGTTTATGCAAAGAAGTTTCCTATAATCCAGGGCTGTTTCCTTGTGTAACTCAGTTATCATCTAGATGTAGGGCCTGAAATCATATCACATATAAGGCTATATAGAGAGAACATACCTACATAGAAAAACATTTTATTTTGAATAAAACACTACTGCAGTAAAACACAGTGAACACATTTGTGTTTCTACTGAAGAGAAAAATCAAGAAGTCGAAACTGTATCATAGTTAAAGCCAAGATTCATTTACCTTTCACATTTTAAAAAATGTTCGCTGACACATTTACTAATTGTTTCAACATTTCTTTTAACACTATTTAATTTCCCCCAAATCTATCAGTCTTTATATTTGATATGACATTGTTGTCACAATGTTGAAATTCTGTCATTGCAGCAGATGGCATCAGATTAGGGTGTTACCGACTTCTAATATTTAATTCAGTGAAAAGTCAGGAAATATGTATGCAGTAAGATGAATGCTATCTTTTGCTAAAAAAAAAAAGCTAAGTATAATTTACATTAACTTTTATAAAGGATTAAAATTGTACTCATGAGAAAATGTAACATTTAAATTTTTTTAATGTTTATTTCTTTTTGAGAGACAGTTGAGAGCCAGGGAGGGGCAGAGAGAGAGAGAGAGAGAGAGAGAGAGAGAGAGAGAGAGAGAGAGACAGACAGACAGACAGACAGGCAGACAGAATCCGAAACAGGCTCCAGGCTCTGAGCTGTCAGCACACAGCCAGATGCGGGGCTCGAATTCACGAACCATGAGATCACGACCTGAGCCAAAGTCGGTCACTTACATTAAGCCCCCAAACAGACAAAAAAATTATCTGAGGAACAGAAAAGCATAAAAAATGAAAGGAAAATAATTATATTTAGCTAGATAGAGAATTAAACCAACCAAATCAATTGTTCGATTAATTTGTATAAAAATTCCAATTCAAAAAATTGACTAGGGGTGCCTGGGTAGCTCAGCCAGTTGAGTGTCCAACTGAGCCATCCAGGCGCCCTCTAACTTTTTAAAAAAATTATTTAGATTTCATATTGACTGTTACAAAATTTTGTGGCTATAATAAAAAAAATCCTGTTAATTCCAATTCCAGCTAATTTCCTGGAAAGCATGTACTAATCTGATTGAAAATATGCAGAAATATTTTTGCTAAATTTGTAGATTGTACCTGACCAGAATTTATCAATAAATAGACTGATATAAAATTAAATAATAAAAATATTTGGTTCTTAAGCAACAGGGTTATTTAATAATTGTTTTACTAAAGGAATATTGAACTTGAAAAGATTAAAAAAAGAGTATAACAAAACATCTAAAACTATCTTGAGAAAAGAAAAATAATTAAAAGCAAAATGAACAACTCAAAGATAAACACAAACAATAGGTTATTCCATAATAAAGTGTCCTCTAGAGAGTAATGTGCCTAAACCACTGATTTAAAACTGTAATATAGAGGAAGGATAAAGGCACAATAAACCAATTTGTAGATTATTCATCAATATCTCACTCTTCTCAACAAACTTTTATTACTCTGTAACAGATACGGTGATAGGTTTTGAGAATATAAAGTCAAATAAATAAGGTCCTTGTTCTCAAGGTATTTATCCTCTAGCAGGAGAAACAATTCAAAGATTTTTTCTAATGTTTATTTATTTTTGAGAGAGACACAGAGAGACACAGTATGAGCAGGGAAGAGGCAGACAGAGAGGAAGACACAGAATCTGAGGCAGGTTCCAGGTTCTGAACTGTTAGCACAGAGCCCAACGTGGGGCTTGAACCCAAGAACCATGAGATCACGAACTGAGCTGAAGTCCGATGCATGACAGAGGCATGCAGGGGGCTATTTTGAAGTCAACAAGAGACTCTGTTGTCACTCATGAGAGATCAAGACAAACTCGTGGGGGTACTTTTGAAGGAATGGTAGGTGTTATTCAGATAAGAAAATTACAAATGTATTCCAGGTAGGGAGGAGAGCATCATAAAAAATGTTGAGGTGGTAGTATCATTACACATTTGGGACACTGCAGGGGCCATTACATTCTGGAGTGAAGGTCATATAAAACAAGAGTAAGACACTGGAGGGTAGACAGAAATCAGATTATGAAATGTCTTATGTGCTAAGCCAATGTATTTGTACTTACTAACAAATTTATTCAGAAAGGTCTAAATCAAAAAGTTACATAATTTTTTTTGTCTTAGAAATATAACTAGCAGTTATGTGAAAGAATGATTAAAAGGGCATCAAACTAGAAGAGGGAAACTCACTGGAGGTTGTTGTAATGAAGGTACTTGGAAAAATGAACTCGGACTAAGCCCTAATGGAGGAAAGAAGAGACAATTGTATCAAAGAGAATCTCAGGACTCATTCATAAATTTCACGTCAGAAGTAAAACAGATAATCTCCCAACTCTCTAGCTCTATGTAGCCACAACGGGCACTGTGCGTGCCATACAGATGGAAGAAGAACAAAAGTTATGGGGAGGGGTGGATGTTAGGGATGAAAAAGACTTGAATTTTGATACATTGAATCTGGCATGATTTTGAACATCTTCAAATGATGATATCTGGTAATCTGTTGAATATTTAATCCTTTTCCAATCATTTTCATATACATACATAAATGCATACATATACATGTGCATTAGAAAGTCACTACTTTTGTAATCTTTCTAAAAATTAGATTTCTTAAACAGTACTCTGAATAGATAAGGGCTTAAGTGGAAGGAGTCGGAAGGGAAAAAGAAATTTGTTATATTAAAAATTTTTATATGGACAGTATCATTATGGCAAAAGATGTTGAAGATGTTGTCCAATACTTTTTTTTTTTTTATTTTTTTAACGTTTATTTATTTTTGAGACAGAGAGAGACAGAGCATGAACAGGGGAGGAACAGAGAGAGAGGGAGACACAGAATCTGAAACAGGCTCCAGGCTCTGAGCTGTCAGCACAGAGCCCAACGCGGGGCTCGAACTCATGGACCGTGAGATCATGACCTGAGCCGAAGTCGGACGCTTAACCGACCAAGCCACCCAGGCACCCCTACTGTCCAATACTCTTAATGCAACTGCTACAAAAGACAAGTAAGCTTTAAAACTGTATTTAAAGAACACTGAAGGGCTGTGGAATCAATGAAGAAGAGCAGATAAACCTAAAATTTGGACACATCTGCCATTTCTGAGCATAGGCTGAAAATGTAGGCTGGCCCAGGCAGAGAGACGTTATTGTTGGAAAGAAAGCAGTGATGTTCTGTCAGTTGGTTGGGGCTGCTATGATGGAGTGCAACCAGAAGAGCCTCAAATTCACAGCTGGGCCTAACCATAACTTCTGGGGACAGCTAGGGAGACTAGTCCTAGATAGCTAGGAGACAAAGTTCTAGAAGAAGAAAGGAACCGACTATAAAATAAAATAAAATTAAAATAAAATGAAATGAAATAAAATGAAATAAATAAAATGAATAAAATAAAACATTTCCCTTTATGACTTTTGAAGGCATGTAGGACAGAAGGATAAAAAGCTAAGCACAAAATCTTTAAGGGAAGAACTGAAACTGTTGTAGTCTCATAGTTCTGATGTGTCAGCGACCCACTAAGGGTCTTAAAAAGACCAGGGGGGTCACCCTGAAGAACAAGGAGGTCTGGGTCTTACTAAACTAGCAACCTAACTCTGGTTGGAGTGAGCAGACTCTAAGCTTCAAAGGAAAATGTTCTCTGGTAGAGGATGTCATTTGCAGTTTCTATATTTGTTTGCTTTGTCTAACTATATAATAATAATAACATACATGAAGTGCTAAGAAAATATGACCAAAAATCAAAGGAGAGGTAAAAAGAAAAGTAAATGCACAGATAATCTAGTCTCTGGTGTCAGTAGACAAGATTTTCTTTTAATTTATGATTAATATTTTGAAAAATATATATGTAGGAAAAGATGGAAAGAAAAACTGATTAAAATTGAAAATTTCAACTGAGAATTAAAATAGATTTTTTAAATGGGCATTTTAAAACTATAAAATGCAAGGTACTCAATGAGTTTAACAGTAGACTACAGAAATGGTAAACATAAGGCAATGGAATACAAACATATATAGAGAGAACACTGTGAGAAAAAAAAAAATTCTAGAAAAAAAGAACAGAGCAAAAATACCTAATCTATGATTACAGAAGTCAGAATAACTGATTAGCTCTCGAGACATTCATTGACTGAGGATCTAAAGGAAGGGCCTCGTGTGTTGTGGGAAATGTTCTGTATTTTAATCTTGGTGGTTATTGTATATGAATAACCATCCATAAGAATTGAGGTGTACATTTAAGTTTTTTTGCACTCTGTGTGGTATGGGTGTGTTTAGTTTGTAGCAATACATCAAGTTGAACACTTACACGTTCATTTGTCTATATGTATAATACAATTCCATAGAACGCTAAAACATTTTAAGGATAATTTATTTCTAATACAAGTATAGTAAGTAAAATTGATTCAATCAACAGATTTCTTCAGTATCTTGTTGTAATTGTGCTGAGGTCAACTAATTTATAGGTTTAAAATCCAATGGGCAAAATGTGTGTGATTGTATAAAACACAATGACATAATACTTTGTTAAACTGATAGAAGTGCAATGATGTGGAAGAAAAAAGGAGAAAATTATTGATTAAAGGAAGATGAATTTACTTTATCTGCCTGGCTTTGAAAATTATTTTTGATTTGAAATGATTTGGAATTAGCCATTTCCTAAAGCCTTATAGATAGGTCATAATAAGTTGTCATATGTAGTATACATTTATACGATACTTCTTCTAAGTATTCAGCATAGATTAAGAAATGCTAGTTTAGAGCACATCACTTTGAGTTATTTATTTAAAATATACAAAAAAAAACACCCTAGGTATATAAAATTTTCCACTGTCACTGTGGATCTTTCAACAAACCTTCAGCAGCCTACAGCATTACAGGGAATGAGGTGACAGGTTCCATCTGTCAACACTCTCTGATATTCACGTCACTTTTAGTGATAGATCCCCCCCACCTCCTCTTGTGGGGGAAGAAGACTACTTCTAAGAATGACAAAACGCAAGGTTTGAAATGTGATAGGCCACTTTATAACATGGCTTCATGACTGACTGTAACTAGTACTTTTATGTCACTTTCTGACATACTTTAAAAATACAATTGTTGGAAATGCTAATAATTCAGTTCAGTTGAGAGCGTTTCCTTCTTTTCAAAGAAGTACTACAAACACTTGATTCACACACACACACACACACACACACACACAATACATTATAAAGGGGTTATCTTGGAAGAAGAATCAGATTTGCTTTAAACGACTTCTTTGTTATTACTTATGAAGAAGACAGGTAACATTTAATTAACTCCGAGTACATTAGGGAACACAAAGAGTAAGTCAATTTAAAAATATTCAAAAGTAAAGGAGACTAGTTATTGGCCTTTTTTAATGCATTTATTCTGAAGTTCTTTAACAAACTACTTGTGTATTGATTTAAGTTTAAAAAACATACATTTATAAATGTATAGAACACTGTCCATTAATTGCCCTGTGTTAGGTTCTAATATTTGCATTCTTGTCTTTGAGGTGAGAGCACAGCTTTATTTTGCACCCAATAATCTGTATCTCCTTAATTACCCACCACCTTTTTAACATTCCACTTTTCTTTTATGTGGCAAACGTTCTGACTCATCTTTTCCCACCGGATGCTTACATAAAAGTCAGGAAAGGGAGCATAAAGACAAGGAAACACGTGACAAAGATTTAGTCAGATGTATGTACCATGTGCATAATGGTTTGTGATCAGTTATGGGTCTTATATAAAAAGTTGATTCTTCAACTTTTTAAAAATAAAGTGTTAAAACAGCTTGGGAATGAGTACATCGAGTACCTCTATCTTCCCACAATATCTTCTCAGAATAGAGGTTATAGCTAGCCCTCTATACCCTATTGGCCATGCTTTGAATCTTGTGACTCTAGTGCTGTGGTCACAACA
This sequence comes from Felis catus, assembly GCF_018350175.1. Lineage (NCBI taxonomy): Eukaryota > Metazoa > Chordata > Mammalia > Carnivora > Felidae > Felis > Felis catus. The sequence goes on along the minus strand of NC_058375.1, from coordinate 90,198,195 downwards.
CACTAGACCAAGTATTTCTCCTAGAAATTAAAGGCATTCCATGATACTTTGGTGTCCTTTGTAGAGAAATCAGTCCATTAATACTATTATCTATTGGGTAGTGTATCAGCATTTGTTCAGCTGGAAGTAATAAAAATTCGCTAAAAGTGGCTTGAACCACAAGGAAATGAACCATTACTTAAGTAGCTACCCAAGTAGCACAGCCACTCAAGAACAGCACTGAAGATATAACTATATCACTACCTCTAAGATGGCTGTCACAGTTTCAGGCATTATGTGATCTCAAGACAGCATGGGGTATGAAATGGAAGGGAATAGGAGCAAAAGTGTTTTCTCATGACACTCCATTATTAGGAAACAAAACCTTTCCCAGGAGCTCTCTAATAGGCAACCCCTAATTTCTCACTCATTCTGTTTCACTGGCATTCAGACAAGCGTAACTGAACTAAAGCAATCATGAATAATCACCAGAACTGACCACTGGTGTCTAAACAAAATAGAGCTTCTGTTAGTAAGAAATATGAGATGGCTATTAAGCAGACAACCAAAAATGTCATCATCTGCCACAGATGGTCATTATGCAATCAAATCTTTAATAGAGAGTTTAAACACAAGGCTAAATAGATAACACAGTGAAAGGAAAAACATAGTTAAGAAGTGCTGAAAGTAGAAATCATAACAGGCAAGGGAGGAAAGAGTCATGAGTGTGGAAGCTTACTAGACCAAAAAGCAACAGTTGTCTGATTCAAAGGCAACAACAAAATTACTGGCTTACTATATCTACTGTCTGGGTCATTAGAGTTGCTTACGGGTCACTGGAGATACTTTTATGTTCTGAATGGTGATAAATGATTTTCTAGGGATCTTTGATATCCTGCCCTTTTGATACAGTGTTGGCATTCTCTCTTCCTGACTTCTCTGTGTTCTCTTAACATAAACACCACCACCTGAGTGACATGAGAAACACGAGAATACCTACCCCTCTTGAAAACTAAAAGCGCTGATATAAAGAAGAGATATTATTGAGACTACAATTCTTATACATATCATCCAGTGAATATTTACTGACTCCTCATTGCATGGCTGATAGTATCCTTAGTTCTTGGGATAAAGGGTAAACAAGACAAAGTCTTTCCTATCATAGGATTTCATTCTACTTTAAGAGAGACAGTATTAAATACTACATATAAATTAGTATAATATTTTTGTAGGTATAATGTCAAAGATGACAATGATAATGAATATTGTCACATACTAAGAAAGATGCTAAGCACTTTTTTTGTTATTATTACATTTAGTTATTGTTTTAATGTAGACACCCTGTGTTCCATTTTATAGATGGGAGGCAGTGATAAAATCTATAAAAAATAATAAGGATAGGGGATTCTCAGTGAGTGCTGAATAATCATTGATGCATAATTGTGTAAAAGAGAAAACAAAAACACAAAAGGATGAGAGAAAATCTGAAGGGATATGTATTGGACAGAGAGATGAGCAAGACAAAAGTCTATACACCTGCAATTAGTTTGGTGTTTTGAAGAATAGTTAGGAGGTCACACTGGATAAAGTCCAGTGAGCAAGAACAACAATGCAAGAGAATAGGCCCCACAGTTATGTAGTGAGAGATTATGTAAAGCTTCTTAGGCCATAATAAGAGGTTTAATTTTATTCTGAGAGCAATGGGAAGTTATAAATCGGTTTAAAACAGGGGATGATGTGATTAAACTTTTTAAAAGATCATTCTGGCTGCTGTGTGAAAAATAGAGTCTAAGGAAACCAACTTGGAAGCAGAACAACCAGTTAGTTATTATGGTAGTGCTGGCAATAGATGATGGTATGAAATAAGGCAGTAACCAAAAAAAAAAAAGTGAATGGAAATAATTAAATTCAGGAAATATTTGAAGACAGTTTCTGAAGTATTTGTTGATAGATTAAATATAGGATAGAAAAGAAAGGAAGCAAGGATAATGTTTAGCTTTGGGCATGAAAAATTGGTGACTAGTGGTCCTGTTTACTAATCTGAGAATACTGGGGAGAACCAGTTTCACTTGTTTTGGTTTGTTTTAGTGGAAGGCAGTGGTGCACAGAATAACTATAACTGAGAATTCCTTTTGAGATGTCTATTCAGTGTCTAAGTAAAAAGTAGCAAATGGAGATTTTCTTTTCTTTATAGAGTCAGTAAGATCATTATTAGATCTGTTTTTCTCAGTAGTAATGATATTACTCATTTTTATTCATTTATTCATTCACTCATTCAAGAAAAAATGTGCAAATTATTTACTCCCTCAATAATGGTTTCAGATATTTTTAGCCCTCTCCTCCCAACTGAGCTTTATTTCACCAACCATCTATAGAATGTATTCATTAAGATAATTTACTAAAAATGTACCAAGCTGGACTTTGTCCTAATTTGGACCCTTTCTTCTGTTTGTCTAATGGCCCTGTTGAACTTTATTCAAGCCCTGTAATGCTAGAAAATAGGAGATATTAAGAAATTATCCCACATTTTATGCTCTAGGAAATTGCTTACTGCACAGACTACCTCTCCGCATATGACTTAGATGAAACTCAAAGAGGCCACCATTGTTTATCTATGATAAAGCCAGACACAGACCCTCCAAATCTCCATTTATTTCTTCATAAATGATTAGCTTAACCACTTGATCCCCAATGATTAATCAGAACAAAGTGCTTATTAATAAAATATTAAGATTCTTTCCCAAGTCCCTGGTTTTGGTCCATCTTCATCCTGAGCCAATATACAATCACTTCTTAAAGGCCTCTTCCAAGAATAGACTCTGTGCAAGGTAAAATATTCTCTGACCTACTATCCAATCATGCCATTTTTTCATCCCATTTTCCCACACTCAGTTCATCCAACCTTGTTCAGTCACCTCTATAAAAGAAAACCTGTTTTAGAAACAGACCCACAAATAGAACAAACTGTTGGTTGCCAGAGGGAAGGGGGTTGGAGGGATAGGCAAAATGGGTGATAGGGAGTGGGAGGTATAGGCTTCCAGTTATGGAATAAGTCACAGGGATGAACTGTACAACAAAGGGAATACAGTCAATGGTATTGTAATAACAATGGATGGTGACAGATGGTAGCTACACTTGTAGTAAGCATACCATAACATTTAGAGATGCTGAATCACTATGCTGTATACCTGAAACTAATGTAACATTGTGTGTCAACTATACTTCAATTAAAAAGATCAAATCAAATCAAAATCATTACTGAAAAAGGAAAACCTGTTTTCTTCCCAAGCCTTCAGATACTTGCAGAGCTTATTTCAGTGCTCCCTAATGCAATGGTTCTCCCCCAGCCACCCATTTCATCAGTCCCTTCCTCCTCAAATAAATAATGCTTTTGAACATCCCCCCTTTACTAAGTCAGGATTTGCTTCCTGGATACCAGATACTCTGACTTCAGTCTAACAGATTTAGAGAAATCTTTGATTTATTGTATCAACTGTAATTTCTATATATTAACCAAATTCTATCTCACTCTGTTTCTCCAGAATGTGTTTACCTTCACCCTTCTACTCTCCACAAGGATTAGGTAATGTTGCCACAACACAAAGAGCCATAGAACAGGGAACCAGCCACTATGACTAATAAGTATAACCATTTTACCCATTGCTCAACATTGCCAGATGATTTTCCTTAAATGATTTTCCCTAAATCTCATCTTGTGATCTACATGTCTGAATACAAAATATTCAGGAAAGAACAACAACAATTTTCTAGCCTAACAAAAAATCCAGAGAAGAAAAAGCAGGTGGTATCAGCTAACCTAAGCTGGAATCTGGAAAATAGGTAAAGATAGAAAAGAACTCAGATATAAGTTAAAACATCATTTAAATGGATGGTCACTGAATCTATACTGAATAAAAATAATGGATGAAAAAAATGGAGGATTCGAGAGTATGAAATTCCAGTTGAAGAAGTAACATTAAGAAAATATTTTTGAGGATTTCCTGGAGAGATATAAACCAAGACCATAGGAAGCTCTAGAACTCCCTTCCTTCTACGGACACATCAAACATGCAGCTACACACCAGGCAATTACCTCTTAAAGAAATCCAGAAACTTAATGAATGACTTCTCCACAGTGAGCATCAATATGGGTAGGAGAGGCTGAGATACATTCTCACTGTAAACTCCAACCCTGGCCCCTGGTTTTATGGCTGCCACCCAAGGGGTGGGTCCCCAGACTGCCTGGTTCTGATAGTTAAGAGGGCTTTCATTCATGAGTTCCAAATGACTGTGGCAAACTCAGGATTTCTTAACTGGTTATCTCTTCAGGGCTCAGCTAAGAGGGAACAGACAATAATATCTATCTCCCAGCCTCATCCTGAAAGAGGACCATCTGCATACTTTAAATGTTATTGCCTAAGGGTCAGGCTTCTAATTTAGCTGAATCTATGGTCCAGCTCTGATCTCTCAGGCAATAAAGAAACCAAGGGTCATCTCCCCAACCATCTCCCTGTATCACACTACAAGGCACCAGTATCTCCCTGAAAGGAGCTTGTAACAAGTCTGTGCCACAACTTTTTCAGTTGCTACCAAGAGATGGGTTTCCAGATCAGCTGACTCTCTGAAAGACAATGGGGGCTTCATTCACAAGTTCCCCAGGATTGTAGAAGCAAAGAAGCACTTCCTAACTGGCACAGGTGAACCTCACCCCTTCCCCAGCTGTACAGCTATACAGCCGCCTAGGGCAGAAGTGGCAACAGCGCCCATCTCCCAGTTTCTCCATGGAATGGACTTATTTTCTCAGCTGCTGCCTAAGGCTCTGACTTCTAATTAGTCTGCATTGAGCTGAATGCAATGTTCCCCTTTGGGACACTCAAGATCTTAGCATATCCTCAGTTACTGTGAGTCAGTAAGAACAAAGAATATGGTTTGGACGTTACAAAAATTGAGAGATAACCCCAGGCTCAGACAAAGTTGATTGATGAGGTTCATTTATTACAGAAGATCACTCTGTCAAGATTGAGAAAGGGGCTATTTTATTTATTTTTGACAAAGGAACCAAAAATATACAATGGGGAAAGGAGGATCTTTTCAATAAGCAGTGTTGGGAAAACTGGACTGCCATATACAAAAGAATAAAACTGAAACCCTTTCTTACACTATACACAAAGATCAACTCAAAATGGATTAAAGATTTTAATGTAAGACCCAAAACCTTAAAAATCCTAGAAGAAAATATAGGGGATAAGCTCTTTGACATTGATCTTGGCAGTGATTTTTTGGATTTGACATCAAAGGCAAAGATACTAAAAACAAAAACAAACAAGTGGGACTACATCAAACGAAAAAGTTTCTATACAGCAAAGGAAACCGTTCAGAAAATTAAAAGGCAACCTACCGAGTGGGAGAAAATATTTGCAAACCACATATCTGATAAGGGGTTAATATCCAAAATATACAAAGAACTCATATAACTCAATAGCAAAAAGGGACCCAATTGAAAATGGGCACAGGACATGAATGGATGCTTTTCCAAAGAAGACCTACAAGTGGCCCATAGGTACATGAAAAGGTACCCAATATCATTAGTCATCATGGAAATGCAAATCAAAACCACCATGAAATATCACATCACACCTCTTAGGATGATTTTAACAGAAAGACAAGAGATAAAAATGCTGATGAGAATATGGAAAAATGAAAAAAAGGAACCCATGTACATTGTATGCAAATGGTATAGCCACTATGGAAATAGTACTGAGGTTTCTCAAAAATTATCAACATAACTACCATATAGCCAGCAGTCACATTTCTGGGTATGTATCAAAGAAAACAAAATTATTATCTCAAATAAATAGCTGAACTTCATTGAAGCATCATTCACAAAAGCCAGAATATGCAAACAGCCTAAATGTTTGTTAACAGATGAAAGGATTAAGAAAATGTGGTGTATGTATGTATATGTGTGTGTATACATGTGTGTGTTTATATATATATATACATATATATACATATACATATATGTATATATGTATTGCATTTATGTGTGTGTGTGCGTGTGTGTGTGTGTGTGTGTGTGTGTGTATGCAAATCCAACGTTAGGAAGGAAATACTATCAATTGTGACAACATGGATAAACCTAGAAGATTCACAAAAACCCTAGCATTATGTATGCTAACTGAAATAAGCAAGACAGAAAGAGACAAATAATGTATGGTACCACTTACATGTGGACTCTAAAAGAAAAAAAAAGTCAGACTCATAGAAACGAAGAGTAGAAAAGTAGTTGCCAAGGGCTGGGGAGTGGGGGTAAGGAAAACAGAGGTGAGTAAAAAGGTACAAACTTTCAGCTATAAAATAAATAAGGTCTGAAGATCTTATTATAATATTGTTACTGCAGTTTATAACACTGCTTTGTGTACTCGAAATTTACTGAGAGTTAGAACTTAAATGTTCTCATCAACAAGTAAAAAGGGTAATTATATGAGGTGAAGGATATGTTAACTGGATGGGGGAAATCCTTTCACAAAGTGTGCACACATCAAATCATACATATGTACATACATGCATACTGTACACTTTAAATGTCTTACAATTTTGTCAATTATATCTCAATAAAGCTGAAAAGAAAGTAAATTATTTTGATAATCTAGGTTAACAGACATTAAGGCGCCAATTAAATTTTTATAATCCATAAGGATATGAGAATTGATAAGGCAGCAGAGTTGAGAGCTTTTTCACAAGTTCACACTTGGTCAAGTGTATAAAGCAAAGATCGGAAATGATTTTATATTTCAAGCTTTTGTGACTAAGCCCAGAGACACAAGGTGGTGCAATTTACTAAATGGATATGTACAAAAAGGGACAAGCTTTGGATAATTGATAATGTGTTCAGTTTTAAATATACTTCATTTAAAGTGCCTGTGGGATACTTAGTCTAAAAGGAAATTTCATATATGGTTGTGAAGTTCAGAGAAGTAGTTAAGGTTGGAAATTTAGGTATATTATTTATCAGCATATATAAGGTTATAGAAGTTAGTTTAAGATTCTGAGAGTAGATAAGAAAGATGAAAGATTAGATTGAAAAGTTCTGGTGTGGTATCTTACCAGAACTGATCATTAATCTCCCTCGTTATCCTGATTATTGTTGAAGTCAGTTAAATTAATTCCAAGTCAGCAAGTATATTATGCAGCTACTCTGTGCCAGGTATCTGGTTTTCAAGTTTTCCAGGTTTTCAGGATATAATAGTAACAAATATAGATTCACTGTTTTTCCTTTAAGAGACTATAGAAATCTTTGAGAACAGATCTTTATATCCATGATTGATGGTTTCCTAACATCTAGAATATTATTATTCCAACTCCTATACTGGGCGTTTAATTATTTCCACGACTTGAATGAATCCTTATTTACCTCTAGTAGGTACATATACCTCTTGTTTGCTCACAGCAGTTTGACTCTTCTTCTGGAAACAGCACATGTTTTACTTAAAATCTCTCCTCAGCCCTCAATCCAGGTGTTTACCTGGTGAGGGGAGGGAGGAAGTGACCCCACGTGTAGTTCAGAGTGGGCTTGTGACTGAAAGCTGAACCACTGGAGCCTTTTATATCAGAGACCATAAGACAGACAGAAACAACTGGCCCTAATCATACCACCCGGAGCTAAAGGGACTTCTGGAGAAGCATGGTAATCCTTGGAAAAGATCATTTCCCTTTCATAAGTGTTGCTGCTAGGAGTTAGACTGTAGGCTGAAGCTGCTGGAAGCTAAATATACAATATAAAGAAAAGAATCTGCCTAAGAATAAAGCACAGAAGAAATCAGCATCAACATAGATTACTGTGGTCCCAAAGTATTTTCTGACTGAATCCAATTCTACCTGAAACCAATTTTGTTTTGTAGATATTCCTAAGTAGGCTGGGATAAGGATTTTGTTGCTTGTAAGCAAAATCTTCTACCCTATTTGTAGCATAGATATATAAATTCAGGTTATGAAATTAGATGTAGTATTTAACTTCTCTTGTTATTAAATGAATGAAGTTAAGTAAGTTGCTTAACCTTTCTATGCCAAAGTGTCCTTATCTGTAAAACAGGGATGATAAAAGTGCCAACATCCTGAGGCACTTGGGTGGCTCAGTCGGTGGCTCAGCCAACTTTGGCTCAGGTCATGATCTCGCAGTTTGTGGGTTTGAGCCCCACATCGGGCTCTGTGCTTCATATTCTGTGTCTCCCTCTCTCTCTGCCCCTCCCCCACTGATGTGCCCATGGTCTGTTTCTCTCTCAAAAAAAAAAAAAAAGAATCAACATTAAAAAAAAATTTTTTAAAGTGCCAACATCCTAAGGTTGATATGGGGACTAAACGAGAAAATGGGCTTTGTTATCAATAGTTGACACAAAAGCAAAACAAAGTATGACAGATGATGATGATGACGATGATGATGATTGCCATTCACATTTTAACCTGTAGCTCAAATGGAACAACTCAGTTTCTGTGAGTTATTTTGTACATGGCTGTCTCAATGCCCTGATTATGCTTAACCTAGCATCATTATTTCAAGTAACAAATATTTATTACACTTTATTTTGTTAAGCATACACAGATGAAAATATGTGATTCTTGCTTTTGACATGCTCAAACCAAGTTGCAATGCAGAATAAAATATAATTAATAGTATTTATAAAAGTGTATGTGTGCATGTGAACATACAAATGTGAAGACAACAGAGAAATGAAATAACAGAGTACAGAAGTGAAACAGAAGGAAAACATGGACTAAGCACTGAAGGAAGAGAATTGGGTGGATAGTGAGGTTTGTTTGGATTTGGCCTGAAATAATTATGCCATAAATAGTCACTACACATATATTTGTAACAATTATGCAGACAAAAAGCTATTGCTATGTTATAAAAAAAGAAGAAAGGTGACTGTGAGGAATCTATGATAATGCAGAAATGCCAAGTCTCCCAACTGTTGCTCTGTAGAACCTCTCTAATTCTCATCAGCCTGTGATTGTACATAATGAGCTCCATATTATAAAATGTTGAATTTTTATCTTCTATGCATCCTTGTAGTATAGATTGTTCTATTAGTCAAAGGTCCTAAGGACACACATGCAATGGAAGAGTAGGAAGGGTTCATATATTTTGCTGACAGAAGCTGTGTCTGTCTAGCCCCTATCCAGAGACTATCTGGAGTTTTCTAGACTTGAAGTTGTTGGTTTCTGTCCCTGAAATATTCTCCCTCAGATATCTAATATGCTCACTCACTCTCATAAAATATCTTCTTCTGAGAAATATCTATCTTCATATTATCAAAAGTGCCCTACCTACCAATGCCTGACCCTTTATTCCATTTTATTCTAGAATTGTTATAATAATCTCTTCATTTATTTATTTTGTGTCTCCTAATGTGTAAGATAATTTGGAACAGAGACTATGTTTCTCTTTTCACAACTTTAACACCAGGGCTCAAATGCCATATTCACCCTAAACACTCGGGACATATGTGTGAAACACAACAGGTGCTAATAAAATATTTACTAAATTAGTGATTAAAAGTAAATTAAATAAAATTTATTTTGAATTTTTTAAATCTTGAGACAATTATGGATTTACATGATGCTAAAGAAAATATAAAAATTTTAGACAAAACACTATTAATTAAATTGCTTATTTATTTATTTTCCCATCATGGAAAATAGCATTTCTATAATCAGCTATTATCTGCTCCCTTCAAAACTACTCTGAAAACACTGCTCTACCAGTCAAGTTGAATATATTGCTCTATTTTTTTATGTCACATTCCACACTCTTCATATGATTCATCAACCATATCAATTTAACAAAATTACAGGAAAGAAATCACATGCCAAATCACAAAAAGAAAGAGAAAAAAATTTCTGCAATTCTTGTATTTTTGCATGAGGATATTTTACAAAGCTATAAAGAAAAGTATGAATATTATAAACCTATAAAGTCACTCCATTTTCAGATTTTTCATTATATGACTACTATATATACTTTATGATAATTTAAGACACAGAAAATGAAACAGAAATTATAGTAAAAAAAACTCTATAAACATAAATCCTAAGATGAAATTTGTTTAAAGTAAAACTTTACTACCTAATAATTCAAATTGCTGTCTAGGATCATGTGTTTGTTTTATTCATCAAATATTCATTCAGCACATAAATATCGAGCACTAAAAATGTGCCAGGAACTATTGTTATAGGGGTTGTATGGTTCAGACAACAAAATAAAGATCTTATTTTCATGAATCTTAACTTGTAACTGGATAATATAGACTCATACACAACATATATATAGATGCATGCACACTCAGCCAAATCAATAAAATATGTACTCTAATGGTGCTGAGTCTGTGGAGGAAAATAAGTCAGGGAAGACAGAAGAGAATGGCCAAACAGTGAGGAGAACGGGCAGCTGTAATTTTAAACAGTTAAACAGAATGGTTAGATAAAGTCTTTTTTGAGGTGACATTTGTTTAAAGACCTGAAGGAAGGAATCAATGAACCACACTCAGTCTGTGGGAAAAGCAGGCCAGGCAATAGAGACTCTGAAGCAGTTATGTGCCTACCTCATTTGAAAGAGCACAGCGAGATGGGGATAGGGAAGATGGTGCTTTGGTTAGAAAGGAAACAGGAGATGAATAATTTAGGACTCTGCAGGCCAATGTGAGGCCTTTGGCCTTTATCCTGAATCTGATAGAAGGGATTTGAGTATTCTGAGCCGAGGAGTGTCATGCCCTTATTTTCGCTTCTCTGGATCACTCTAGCTGCCAATAAGGACACAAGAGACCAGTCAGAAGTTTTAAGCTGTAAACTATACTCAAACCATCATCAATTTGTCAGAGTGGAGAAATGGAAAAACAAAAACCAACAAAACGAAAAACCCTCCTTATTACTGTATGTATGGAGAACAGTGAATAATACCTCAGAAAACTTTCAGTGACTATTAAACAGCCGAAAAAAATTTTCCCTGGAAGAAAGCTCCAGGCTGCCCCTTTCATCATTGTCCTTTTTAACTATATAAAACTTTACACATGTTCTCCTTAACTGTGTGTAAAACATGCATATTTCTTTCTCTCCATTGTATTCACCTTTTTGTTTAAGGGAGCGCCAGTGTTAAGCTTCAGCTATTCTCTTTTCATCTTTTAAAGCTTTGTGCATTATGCATAATCCATACTTTGTATCATACATCAAAACAATTAATGTACAGTACAGACTTTATAGAGTTGAACATAAAGAACTTTATCTCCACTTGATGTACAATATATGCAAAATTTCCATATGAATTAATAGAAGTCATACGTGGGTTTTGGGAAAGATCATTTTCAAGAGCTTTTAGAAGATTTATCAGAATATGTGTATAGCTCAGTTTTTCTATATGTCTATTGACTTTATTGTTTAATTGGTTTATAACAGTGCTTAAAATTGACCTGATTAGAAAACTCTTATTATTTCAATGTAAAAGAGTATCTTCAGATACAGTATCTGTACAACTAATTGCTTAATGTCTTGCTTTTATATAAACGACTTACCTCCATTCTTGTGATTTTTTCCCCACTAATCTCCCAGTTAGTGGTCATAGCCTCAACTATTTGCACTCTTTAATACTGTTCAACTTCAATGCCCTCCTTCTAATGCCAGCCCATTTGGATGGCCATCTACATACAAGGAAACTTAGTAGATACTGCAAGAGACTTAAAAAAAAGATAGAGAATACTTATCCTAACAGAACTTGCAATCGTTTTATTATTATTATTATTATTATTATTATTATTATTTTGCTTATTTTTTTAAGTAGGCTTTACTACGAGCACAGAGCCCAACACTGGGCTTGAACACACGTCACTGAGATCAAGACCTGAGCTGAGATCAATAGTTGGAGGCTTAACTGACCGAGCCACTCAAACATCGCTGCAATAAGTCCTTTTAGTTCAAATCTGGGTATAGTAACTGTTATATTCAAAGTATTGACTTAGAAATTTTCTAGAACAGAGAATCATGGAACTGGGACTGAAGAAAGAATGAGTTCAATAATTGGATAGGATGTGCTCAGTCATTCCCTACCCTAAAGATAACCTACCCTACCTATACTTTGTTTGAAAGTTTTTTTTTTTTTTTTAACAATCACAAGCACCATTGCATTTGTAATTCTGAAAACAACTTTGAGTAAGCCAATTTTTCTTACTTATTTAACACACTTTTGTTGTGCTTATTACATGCCAGGTACTATTCTAAGAGTTTTTCATGCCTCCACTCATTAAATAGTTGTAACAATTTTCTGAGACAGATACTATCCTGACCCCATTTTACTGATGAGTATTTTCTACACTTGCCCCCCTACAGCACATTCTCCACACGGCAAAGCAAGCCACTCAGGGTATATGCCTCCCCCCACTGTAAACTCTCCAGCAGCTTCCCAAACCAACTAAAATAAAATCCAAATTCCTTAGTATGGCCTATAAAATATTACGTAATCTGGTCCCTGCCTGATAGTCCGTACATTTCACACTGGCTTTCTTTCTGTACCTGGGGGTTTCCGCATTTATTATCTCCTCTTCCTGTAATGTTGTTCTTACCTTGCTGTCCCGGCTACGGCAGCAGTCCCAGAGGTCCTTTGGGGATGAGGCTGCAAGGACTTGGGATTGACCGGCTTGATCTGCGAGCGCCAGCGCAGAGGTGAAGTGTCCTGGCACCCGCAGTCTGACTTTGACGGCTGCTGGGCCTTCCTGTTCCCAGGTGTGATGCTGATAGAGGCCTTCGTGACCCAGGAGAAAGAATCCGAGATGGTGCAGCTGATGGACCTGATGGGCCACGAGCCCTGGAAGCTCTGAAGTCTGGATGGAGGAAGCAGGACTCCTTGCCCAAAGTTAATTTTCGGAAACAAGCTAAAGACGGCTTCAGGGGCCTCCTCAGCTTCAACCGCGCGGGGTGGCAGGGCTCCTGGAGGACTTCCTGCCCTGTGGAGCAGTGGAACCCGGACTACTGCCCTAAGCGGGATTCGGCCCATGCTCCCGACATGAACGACGTCTGTCTTGCGTGGGGAGCTGCTGCTGAGTCTCAACTTCCTGCCCAGATGGGGCTGCCCATGTCCGCGGAGACACCCACAACCTGCTGCTCCGCCTAGCTGCGTCTGGTGTCCCCCAGGCCTGGGTGGAAGGTCGGCCCCCTTACCCTGCCGCTCTTTGCCTGGGCGTTCCCCGAGCCTCTCGCACCAGTGGGAGTGTGCCTTCCACCTGACACACGGAGGTCCGCGCACGCGCGCCACCTTCCGGGAGCTGCTGTGAGCCACCTCCCTGGGGACAGGAGCTGGCTCTGGGCCTGTCCACGGATGCTGGCTACAGAGTTGACCATTCACCCTGATTGAAGGAGAAAAGCCCAGTGCCAGAATCTCTTTCCTGACGCCTTTCTGTTTGTGTGAGTGTGTGTGTGTTTCCCAGTTTATTTTTATTTTGAGAGAGACAGCGCAGTAGGGGGAGGGCAGAGAGAGCGCTATAATCCCAAGCAGGCTTCGTGCTGTCCGCCAGGAGGCCTGGGGCTTCAACTCAGGAACCCTGAGATCATGACCTGAGCAGAAATCTCCAGCTGGTCGCTTACCACTGGGCCAACCAGGCGCACCTGCGCTCATTACGTTTTAACAGAGATCTTAACCTGTTTCTTCTGTGGTGTGAGCGCTGCTTGAGAGCTGATTTTGATGGGGATGTGCCTCACATCAGTATCTTTTGACCTCCTGCATGCCAGCTTGTTTGGATTATTTAATTTGCCATAGTTTGAGGGCAGTGGGAAAATTTGAGTTTAAAAATGCAGATACCACTTAAAAACAACAACAGGAGATCTCAATAAAAGGTCTAATCTGCAGAGAAATCCTTTGTTTACATAATCCAAGTACACTTCTCCAACTGTTAGATCCTTTTTTATTTCATTCTCCTACATAAATTAATGTCCTTAACAAACGAATGGACTATTTCTCACCCCAATGCTTGTTTCCCTAATTCTAGTTTGTCTCTCCTACTGTAGTGTTTTTAACTTATTGAGGGCACAGACCTTATTCCATAAAGTCTCATGTGGCTATGAGAGTATGTAGAAGAGTAGGATCTTGGTAAGTAGCTGCTGACTGACTGAGTGGACATATAAAGTAACTTTTTAAAGCTTTTATAACTTTTCACACCTCACAGTTCATAAACTTAATTTCAACAAATTTACTTGATTTTAAACCATTGTTATGAGTTAACATGCTCAATGTTTAATAGTGCTATAGAAATTACAATTTTATATCTAATAATTATTAAATAGTTGTTATTTCCATGTACAGTGCCATACTCATGAATGACTAATTTTTAGAACAATAATATTAATTGGATATTATTGCAGATGAAAAAACTCAGTCTAAGACAGGTAAGGTTGTCCAAGAGATCACAAGACAAATGAGCAGAGTTGATGGTATTTAATGCATTCAGTCTAACTGTTGAGCCAATGGTGTAGATGACCCCACTTTAGATTCTCTTCAGTATACATACTCACTATCAAGATTTCCTAACATGATATGCTCTTATGACTGGCACTACTGTTCTAATGAAAGGCTCTTAAATTTCAAACATATCTGGGGGTGGAAGATGCATATCTTCCACACTGAGGCAGTTACTAGTTACCCTTATTTTCCTGCAGAGAGCCTTTAAGGCCATGGTTTTCAGAGGGAGTAGCTTTGAGGAGGGAAGCTGCAAAACCACATCTGACTTTACACTGGCAACAAACAGACCTTCACTTTGTTGTGTGACTGTGATCTCTTGGTTAATTTATTACCACAAAACCACAGCATAAGCCCAGTCTAGTCTAATAACACTGGTAAATTACAGTTTGGGAAAATATGCAATTATTTTCCAAAATCTGTTATGTCTCTCTATCTAGTAGAGCCACATAATAGCATCAACAGATTATACTTTTTGAAATTATGTAATTATTTTCTACTATGTAATGCCTGTCTAATAGAGCCACATACAAAGCACACTAATTAATTAATCAATAGCACTATATATTTCCATCCTTCCACTCACAGTCCCTTGGCCAAAATTAGTGATATGGCTCCAACCTACCCACAAGTGACATATAAGCAATCACATCAAACATATGTATGGGAGAAAACTTTTCCCTTCTTCCCTTCTAGGTTCTCTGGCTGGTCTAATAGTTGTATTGACATAACACAGATTACCAGGGGAAAAACAATTTTAATTTTGTGTATTCAGAAGCCTCACAAAGACATGAGAGGCTCCCTGGCAGTCAGGTAATCGACGCTTATATAACATTCTGATCTAAGGAGAAGGGGATACAAGTGTGGAGTGTCAAAAGGGAGGAAGACAAATCTCAGAAAGATGAGACAAGCAGACGTTTGGTAAACAAATATTTGCCAGGCCCTACAAATAACCAAAAATTTTCTTTGGCATTAGTTCTCTTTTGCTATAGACTATCTAAAAGTTTTTAGGCAGTTCAAGGGGAGATAAAAAGCTCTTCTTGAGTCTGTTGGCTTTCGTCTTCAGCTGGAAACAATCCACATGCCAAAGTGGCACATTCCGGAATCTTGTCTTTGCTCCCCCTTGCATGCGATGGTGAGTCTGTCTCCAACATTTGTAACATTTCAGAGTGTTGTATTCTCAGAGGAAACACTGTGAAACAAACATAGACTCTAATTGTATTTCACTAAGCATAAAGCCTTCATGTCAAATCTCAAAATATATTTTAAATCATTTACTAGAGAAATATTGCAAGTAAAAATCCACCTCAGTGCTTTTCTAGCTGAAGATTATGCTTAGCTCAACAAGTATTTTACTATCAGGGTTAATAATGTAATTATGTAGATCATGAATTAAATATATATACTTTAGTAGCCAGACTCCCAGTTACAAGTAATTGGAAAGTTGCAATAAAAACAGCACTTATAATTACACAACAGTCATTATAAGTCAATTTGGTTTGGGCTGTGTACATCTAAAGTAATAATTCTATGAATTTAATTATTACTAAATGAAAGGGTACAAAATAGCCATGCCTTACTAAATGATATTTCTACAAAAATAAAAGTTTATCTCAATTTTCATATTTTTGTGGCTGCTTAATATATATTGAATAGCTACACTGTAGCAGATTCCATTTTTCAAAATTAACAATTTGTTCCTGGAGTAAAGACAATTTACACACCATGTAAAAAATGAATGGGTAATGTCTTCATCATTTGGGGCTGCTATAACAAAAACACCATAGACTAGGTGGCTTAAACAAGAAACATTTGCCTCCCCCATGCAGGAGGCTGTGAAGTCCAAGGTCAAGGTGCCAGAAGATTTACCATCTGGTGAAAGCCTTCTTCCTGGTTCATAGATGGCAATCTTCCTGCTGTGTCCTCACATCGTGGAGGGAGAGAATTCTGGGACCTTCATTATAATCCTATTATAATCCCAACCCCATTATGGAAACTCAACCCCACCCATGACCCCATCCAAAGGCCCCAGCTCCAAATAGCATCACATTGCAGATTAGGCTCCAACAGATGAATCTGCGGGGACAGAAACATTTGGTCCATAGGAATGATGCCTCAATACAGAATTTGACTTTCCCTTATTTTTATAGGGACAAAATAAAAGTGATTCTACAATTTTATTTCTTTTAAAAACACACAAAAAGCAATAAAAAAGTAACTCATTGTCATAGCTAACAGTTGCCCAAGGAGACATAGCAAAAAGTTTATGCGATATCCTGGATCAGAAAAAAAGACTTTAGGTAAAATCTAAGAATTCCTGAATAAAGTATGGATGTACTTAAAAATAATGTATTGAAGCACCTGGGTGGTTCAGTTGGTCAAGTGTCCAACTCTTGATTTAAGCTCAGGTCATGATCTTGCTGTTCGTGGGTTCAAGGCCCACGTCAGTCTTTGCACTGAGATTCTCTCTCTCCCTCTCTCTCTACGCTTTCCCCACTCTCACAATATCTCAAAATAAATAAATAAAACTAAAAAAATAATGTATCATTGTGGGTACATTAATTACAACAAACACATCATATAATAGTACAATAATTGAGGAGACTGGGTATGTGGAATGTGGACACACTTTGTATTATTTTCAAAATTATTCCAAGCCACTAGTAAGCCAAACTATTCTAAAACGAAGTTTATTTGAAAAAGTTAGTCATAACATAATCCTGAAAACCATATTTTTTTTCACAATAACATAACTCTTCTACCTGAAGGCAAACTTTGCCTTTTTCTAACTGAATATCATTGTTAATGATGTTCTTGATACCAATACTTCAGTGTTTCATAATTCAACAGTTCATAAAGAAATAAAATTTGAAATCTCATAGAATATAATGAATATAACAGTTATGAATATAACATTGCTTGTATCCTTCAAAGTGATGTACTTGAAAAAGTAATGTGTTGTAACTCTCAATGTATGTATAGTATTTGACCATGGATATTAGACCGATATTTACCTTCTCCACCCCCAACCCCCAAATACTTATTTCACATTGGTTAATCGTTTAAAATAAAGGACAAATAGTTATCAAATGAATGATTTGATTGGAATGTGTTGTTTGGTAAGTCAGTTAAAAACTAAATTTTCTCCCTGATAACCTCTGCAGAAGCAGAAGAGGAAGAAACTGTTGTATCATTGAATAAACATTAAAGTAGAATGTAATCTACATCACAGGCAATCTGCTGGAGATTGCAAAGACAAATAAATCTCACCTTTAAATAGTAAGCATATGTAGCCCATCACATACATGTTTTCAAGATAAATTATAACTAGTCCTTAAGCAAGAGGACTTGCCAGCATCACTCGTCACACATAGTGCATCCGAAATTCACCAGGTAATTGGGTGACAGTCTGTGTTAGCTAATTGATTTTATCCAAAGGAAAAATAAATGCATATCTTTATGACAGAAACTAGTTTTAGAGTAAGGCGCCCATAAATTTAACCTCCTATGCTCTCATGGAAACACAGAGATGGGGCAGTATCTTCTTTGATCACCTTTAAATACATGGTTCTGAGACATTTGAGAAAGATGCTGCTGGGTCATAATGCTGGCAAAAGTCTTGTTTAGCTTTTAAGGGGATTTACATTCATTTTCAAAAGACAAAGAAAACACAATTATATGTTTTTCAAAGTAAATGATCTAGGGAAAGGGCAGAAGGGAAGTCTCTTCCCTTATTTTCAGCAGGGAGAATTATGCATCTTATTTTTAATTTGTATTTGCCCTGACAGTATCCGCATGCACTTGAATCATTCAAAGTAACACTCTCAGAAATATCAGAGGACCTTAGAAGTAGGCACAAGAGATAGATACAACTAAGTTGGTTTGAAGAAGAAACAAGAGTGAGTGAGAGACAAATTATCTAGATGTTTAACTTACAATGATATGGCTATTTTAACAACAGACTGAAAACAAAAATAATTACCTCTCCTAAGTACCATGTTAATATGTAATTATTATGACAATAATTATTGCCCTAGGGTTCTAATTATAAGCAAATGAGTTAAGTGAGATTTCAATACTAGAAGTCCTTCACTGAGAAGTTCCACTCCTGTTAATTTTTTGTGAACTTATTTCAACGTATGAAGTATCTGCAACGCTGTACACGTTGCACATTAGTGTTATTATACCGATGTAACCAACACAGTTAAAATATGGAACTCTATCAGTACCCTATTTCAAAAATCTTTACTCATCCTAAATTCAGAATATTCTTCTAGAAACTTTATTGTTTTACATTTTACATGTAGGCCTATAAATCACTGGAAACTGAACAGGATTTTTTTTCCCCATATAGGCATCTGAATGACTCATGACCACATATTGAAAAGACCATCTTTTCTCACATTGCAGTGGTAATTGTGTCATTAATCAGTTGACCACATATAGCTGGATCTGTTTCTGGACTGGGTATATATCCATTGTGGTTTTTGTTATCCTGTTTCTTTCATTTATTCGTTGAAACTTGTACCAATACCACAAGTTCTACAATACTGCAGTTTTATAATAAGTCTTGACATCTGGCACTATAAGTCCCCCAAGTTAGTTCTTCTTTCTCAAGCTTGATAATTCCAGATTATAATGACTCCACCTCATGCATATTCTGTGTTATTTCAGTCACCATGTTTTCCTCTTCTGTATATGTTCCTTTCCTCAGTGGGTAGGGGCTATGGAAAATCATTATGATGGCAATAGGAATAAGTACATGGTGAATGTTGAGGGTTGTTGATAGATATTTGCTAATCCCTTGTATGCATGGGATACACTATTATTTGATTTATTATTTATTGAGAACAGGTCATTTTTCAAAAATGGTTTTTCAGCTAGTTAGAGATGTAACATGACCCCTCTGTGACTTTAGTCAGGTTCCCCTTAAGATATCTAGACCTTGACCTGGTCACAGGTCCTTGTGAGATCTGTATTGTCCTATTTTAGCAAGAATCCTGCTAAGACAGTTTAGGCAGAATCACTTAACTTTGATATCTTATCTAATCATGTTCCTCATCTGTCCTGTCCAGTTCCTCTGGTGATAATTAACTGATTAGCTGACAATCCTGGCCGTACCTTTAGCAAGAATCCTATTAGGTCTATTTAAACAGGATCTGCACCCCACTCCTGATGTTTTCTCTTAGTAACTTTCTATCCACTAACTCCCACCTTGTTCTGTCAATGAATCTCTTCTTGTCCATGTTTCATTGAAAATGGAGCCGAGTTCTGTACTAGCTCTCTTTCTCTCTATTATAATAGATTCTGGATAGATTCTGTCTCTACCATCTTACCGTCCAGCTCTGGTTTCTTGAACAGTTAGAGTGCTATCACTCAGACGGGATCAGATTTGTCACTGGATCCCTGGACTTCTCACCCAGGACCTCAAGTGCACACCTGTGAAGCCTTTTCTTCATTACTGGCTGACTGATCAGAGATCTACTGGTGAGTCTGATTCCTAAGCCAGTGCTCTGGACAACAGCCCATTGAAGCATAGTAAGGGCAGATTTTGATTCTTAAGATTCTGAGTATACTCTCTGGAGATGAATTAGAGGACTGGACTTCTTTGTTTGAAAGGTACCTACTGGGCGGGCTAGAAGCTTTTCTTCCTGGCTGTGTATGTCCTGTGGGGATTTTACACCCTGATTCATGTAAAACTCGCTGGAAACTCCCACCACGCCCCACAGATCATTGTTTCAAGTTAGAATTCACTTCCTGACTCCCTAGGCTAGAAAATTCTTCTTGATTCATTGCTTCATGTGGGAATTCATTCTCCAACTCCTGGTCTAGAAAAATCTTCCTCACCCCCTGTGAATCCTCTCTGTTCTCTATATTTGATCCTGTTTCCTCATGGGAATTTCTCAACTAAGTGAAACCTCATTCTTGAAACCCTGCTGATTATATCCTCCATCAACTCTGTCTTCTTTCTTCCCCCCCTTTTTTCCTAATGTTTATTTATTTTGAGATACAGAGAGAGGGAGCAAGTGAGTGTGCATGCATGGGAGAGGGGCAGAGAGACAGGGAGAGAGCAAATCCCAAGCAGGCTCCATGCTGTCAGTGCAGAGCACAACGCAAGGCTCGATCTTATGAACCTTGAGATCATGACCTGAGCCAGAATCAAGAGTTGGACACTTAACTGACTGAGCCATCCAGGCACCCCTCTCTTCTTCCTTTCTTGATGGCTTGACTTTATGAATAATAATATGGAAATTCATTGGCTTCTTTGGGAAACCTAAGATCTCCCCCACAGGTCCCCTGTGAGACCTCTTTCACTTCCCATTGCTTCTATTCTTCCTTCCTTCCTCCTTTCTCCACCTTTGATCTTCCATTCAGTTCCCTTGAATGCTATTCATATGTCTTCCTCCATCCCTCTTGTTCACCCTTGCCAGACTTTCCCCTTTCACTCCATCAGTCTCTTAAGGAACTCAAGAACCCCTAAAAGCAACTGCCTGTGCAACCGAGTCCAAGCTCATTCTGCCTACCAAAGGGCAAGGCAATAAGGTAAGAGGCAAGATGTCAGGGCATAGAAAGCAACTTTATTTGGAAAGCCCGCAAACTGAAGAGATTGTAGACTATTGTCCTACGGAACCATCTCCCCTTGGCATGAAATTTGAACTTCTTTTATGTTAGCAAAGGGAGAAGTGGGAGGGAGTTGGAGTCAAAAGGTGATTGACATTGGCAGACATCAGAGGAAGGCCATGTAACTATGTTGTCCTTCGTTAATTGATCTTTTCATGCAGGCATCTGGTCATGTCTTTCCTAAAAATCTTAAACATAGCATAATCATTTCGGTAGGTACTTCCTTATCTCTTCACGTGAGGTAGGTTTGGGGTTAAAAAAATGGTTCTTGCAAATCTTAGCTGTAAGCAAAATTACTTCAATGATTAACATGCCTACCTGCAGGGCTAAGCAGAAATTTCTGAGCTACAGGTCACAGTAGCAAGGGCAATAGAAGTGACATGGTATCAGATATGCTAAGTTTTTTTTTTCCTTATTACACCTGAGGCTGAATTGAAACAAACAAACAAACAGGGGCACCTGGGTGGCTTAGTCACTTAAACTTCCAACTTTGGCTCAGGTCATGATCTCACAGTTCTTGAGTTTGAGCCCCTGTAGGGCTCTGTGCTGACAGCTCAGAGCCTGGAGCCTGCTTCAGATTCTGTGTCTCCCTCTCTTTCTGCCCCTTCCCTGCTTGTGCTCTCTCTCTCTCTCTCTCTCTCTCTCTCTCTCTCTCTCTCTCTCTCAAAAATAAATAAACATTAAAAAAATAAAAAAAACCAAATATATGGAAATAATTAGAAACATACTGAATATTTTATCCATTCATATGGTCTTTGGAAATACCCAGACAGCTGTGAGATGTCCCCTCAGTCTCTCACCTAAAACACAATCCACACCTTCCATCATTTTAAATATTAGGCAAAATAAAATCTTAAAAGTCTCTTCCATAAATATTGATAAAAAGCTTTAGCATTCATATTGAACAGGTAATCGTAACTTCTTCCATTTGCTATAAACACAATTCAGATACACATATAAAGAAGAGCAAAAATGGGAGTATATTACTGTGTTTGTCTGACTTACAGTTAAAATTGTAGAAAAAAGAAGTATGATCTTTATGCCTGTCTGTATGCATGCTTATGCATGTATGATATATATACGTAAACTTTTTCTACTTCTGAATGGTATTACCAAATTAAGTTATAAAATCCTTTAAAGGAATAGAGTTCTGTTCAAATTAGCTTAGAGATAAATGAGCTCTGATATTAATTAAATATTGCTAAAACTCTCAGAAACATAGAATCTAACTCAAATACTTTTAAAGTTCATGTAACTTGAAAAAAATCTTTGGCAAATAGGATTAGTTTAGTATTGCTGGTTTAATTAAAACAGCTATGTCTTCTGAGTTATCTCCTAGTATTAAGTATCATATAAATGTGAATTTTGTAACTAGGTTTTTTAGGTTCTTTGCTTTTGTGATACTTACCTAAAGTGCATGTTCCACAAAAAATAGTTAACAAGGAAATAACTTGAACTGATGACTACCTTTGTTTAATAGTATGTGTGCGTGGGCCACCTGGGTGACTCGCTGGGTTAAGTGTCCAACTTCGGCTCAGGTCCCAACTCATGGTTCATGGGTTCAAGCCCTGTGCCTGGCTCTGTACTGACAGCGAGAATCTGCTTGGGATTCTCTCCCTTTCTCTCTCTCCCAGTCTCTCTCTCTCTCGGTCCCTCCCCCACTAGCACTTTCTCTCTCTCAAAATAAATAAATAAACAATATATATATATATATTACATGTGCATGAAAATAGTTTCCAAAGTCTTTTTTTTTTGGTAACTTGAAACATCTACTAACTTAAGTTCAACAACAAATATTCACTAAATATTTAGATAATTTCTAAGCAACAAATTGCTGAAACACTGCTAAGTAGACGTTTAAGTTTAATGCTTCTTATTTTTGTATTTTTAAAATTTTGTCTTTATTTTCTTTAAAGAGAGAGAGAGACTGCATGTGTACACACAAGCAGGGGAAGGGCAGAGGGAAAGAGAGAATCTTAAGCAGGCTCCATGCTCAGTGCAGAGCCCAGTGGAGGGCTGGATCCAGTGACCCTAGGATCATAACCTGAGCCAAAATCAAGAGCCTGATGCTCAATGAACTCAGTCACCCAGGAGACCCTATTTTTATATGATATAGAGTAGCTGAATGTATTTGGTTGGGTTAATAAATATGATCCTTTGCCACTGTGAAAAACTGTACCATGGGGAAGCAAATACCTACAAAAATTGTGAGATGGCTATATTCATAAAATTACAAGTTTGCTATGGAATCCCAGTGTGTGACAGACATTGCACAATTATCTACTTTCTAAAGTTCACTGTAAAGAAAAAAAAAGTTACTAATGGTTTGTTCCAGAATGAGAAAGAGGAAAATATAGGATAAGGTTTTTGGGAAAAGTATCTTAGAAAAGTAATCTTCCCTCATGTAGTCACAGTCATGTAGCTGGCTAAGAATGGGTGGATTTATGTATAAGGCTTAAAGATGAGTTCAATAACATGGTGATATAAAACTAGAGTTCTTTTTCTCTCAGTTAAAACAACAAAGGTTTCTTGTACTCTTGGCCTGTTCTTAATAGATTAAAAAAGGTTTTTCTTCACCTTTTAAGTAAACTGCCTAGAATCCAAGATTTTGTGTCTTATCCAAATCATTTCCTGTACTATAGGTTAATCTTTATATGTCCTCAAATATTTAAGAGAAACTAAGGATTGATTCATAGTAATCTATGATCCTATTTAATCAAGTGTTCAAACCTTTTGACATGTTTGACAACTTCCCCAAATCAAATTCTAAATTAAGTCTTCTTGTTCTCAAACTGACCTTGAAATTTCCCAGAGGATTCTTGGAAAATCTCAAAAGGATTTGTTCTCTCACATTGTAAAAAGGAGATGCTAAACTAATTCACTTATCTGATATATTGAATTACATAAAAAGACATTGTCAAATAACAACTGTCTTAACCTTCACCAGGTTATATTTATATGGGTAAATAGTATTAATGTAAGTATTTTAGAAATCAGATCAACTTCATAGAAATTTGTCAATACCCTCATTGTCCACGATAGGTCTTGTATAATATTGTAAGTCACAATTCTAGTTATTAGTTTTAAATGTTTGTGCCATAGAGGAGCGCCCATGTGGCTCAGTTGGTTGAGCACCTCACTCTTGATTTAGGCTCAGGTCATGATCCCAGGGTTGTGGGATCAAGCCCTGTGTCAGGCTCTACCCTGAGTGTGGAGCCTGCTTGAGATTCTCTCTCTCCCTCTGCCCCTCTCCCCTGCTTGCACACACTCTCTCTAAAAATAAATAAATACATAAATAAATACACAACCAGAGTTCTTTGTCAAATGAACTTTCAGATCTTTTACCATGCTCTTGTTACCACAGATAGTTTTTCTTTTACTCTAATTCTTCCTTGACTGCATTTGTCATCAGTTACAGGCCAGAATGCTTCATCTTCAACAAAAAATGACTGTCTTAGAGAATATGGAAAGGATTATGACAAGGGTTTGGGGGTATAGGCTTCTGATAGCGTTGCTTAAATAACTTTAAGAGCTACCACTCTACTGAGTAAAGATTTCCAAAAGTCTAGTGGAGAAGCTAATGAATTCATAAAACTGCTAACCCATGATCAAGCAGAACACAAGTAAATTACATTGGACTGAATGGACTGGTAAATAATAATTACAATTTTTACTTGTAACATGACTAGCTCTTTAATGTTCTAAATTATTTATATCAGGAACTCTTTTCCCCTTTCTCTCAAGCTGTCTATAACTCAGATGTGTAGATATACTTTTGTAAACAAAAATGAAGCATTTATCTTTCTTCCTACCTGATCCCTCCAGAATTGGGGAACTATTGTGGAGTATCCTTATTTTCATGGCAATATAATTATTTACAGAAGTTATATAATAATCTATTCTTGTAACAGAACATAATTGGAAACATCAGTTATGTACACCAGGCTCTGACTGGAATGTCATATTTGAAAATGATGCATAGAATCAAGTATGACCAGATGGTTTCAAGGAACTAAGGTTGACTTCATGGAGCCAAAGCTTACAAAGCTCTCTTGGAACAACTGGCCTGGTATTTGGCTTATATGTTTCCAAGCCTCATGAATGAGTAAGGAAGGTTACTTCCTGGATGGCCTAGCACCTTCAAGATAGACCTCAAGAAGAGAGAAATTCCTCCAAATCTGTAAGTGATGAAGGAAACGTCTGATGGCAAGTCTTTGGCTTGGTGTCCTAAGGCTCAAGAAGCTTTAAAAAGTCTAATTTGAAAAAAGTTCCAGCAAAGCAAACTCATAAAGCTCTATGTGATCAATTACTATTCTTGTTATGCTTATGTAAATAATAAGACCAAATCTAGTAAGACCACACTTATATTTTTTTACTTATTTTGTGATGGAAAATCAAAAGTTGGGTGACTTCAGAGAAAAAAGTTATGTCTCAATGAAGAACTTTATACATCCTTGCAGGTTATTAGATTATAATCTTGTTTTCTGTCTTTGAGCTATTTTTCATCTCTAGGTAAACTCCTTTTACTTTCTACTTTTTTATCTACCTGTAAACTGGTCTGGATCCTGCTTTTTTTAATGCATTTGTTAGCAATTAAGATTTCCAATTTTTTGCCCATCCTCAAGACTTGGCATTCTTAAGAACTAAAATTGCCCTTTTTCTTTAAATTCTGAGAGCCGAAGCTGGATTACTTGATATAACTTCAAAATATCAACATAACATAACATGCGTGGGCAACCATTATGCCTGCTGCCATGTGGGACAGTCAGAAAGTTCACTGTGAAACCCAAAGGCATAATCAAATGTATTTATGCTGCAAACCAGGAAATACATGGGATTACCACTGCTGTCCTCACTCAAGTATCTAAAGATACTTCCAGCCGAACGTCCAGAAATCTTCCCAACTGACAGCCCTATAGACTGAGATACTAGTCACTGTATTTCTTTCACTTTCATAGAAACTTCTCTCACTAAATGCCTGACTCTACACCATTTAGCAAGTAACTTCTAATGCAAAGTTCCAGTAGATGATTCAGCTGATCTTTAATGAAACAATGACTGAATGAGAAATGGACTTATAGCCAAAGAAAAGAATGCCTCTCCTTTACTTAACTAGAGGAGGGACTGACAAGACACTCTCCCTGACCTAACTTCAGTCAGGCCTCTAAGCCTTGACCTTGGCATCTGTTCTTGTGGGGCCTGTATCACCTAAATTTAGCATGAATTCTGCTAATTCAGTTTAACCAGAATCTTCCACCCAACTCCTCATCTCCTAGGTGATAACTGATCATTCTGGCCTGATGTTAGCAAGAATTCTTTTAGACTTGTTTAACCAGGTGATACATATATCACCTTAGCAAAAAAAAAATACATATGTAATTAAAATGCCAAGAGTAATATAAGTGTTAATTAGTTGAATTCAAGCTAATTTATTTAGATCTAGAAAGCTAAATATGATTTTATTTAAGGCATAGATTGCAATATAAATATAAATGTGGAGATAAAAATGAAATGATATATTCAGGTGGAAGTTAAAGGAGTAATCTAGCTGATTCTGTAGCTTTTGTAATAGACAGAATCCTGTGAGTACTAATAAGAGTTAAGATGTATTGAGCACACTGTTCTAAGTGTTCTTCAATTATTATGTCTTTTAACCCTTACAAGCACTTTATACAGTAGGGACTATTATCCCCATTTTAGATATAGATTTAAAAATAAAACTCAAAAGGGAAAATTAACAAAGTTTATCAACCAAGTGTATTCTGTAAGATGAGGTTGGGCAGAAGTCTAGGAATGAAAGAGAAACCGTGCTTTTAGAAGGCAAGTACTCAATGCAGAGGTAATACATTCTAATATAATTA
Organism: Felis catus; assembly: GCF_018350175.1. NCBI lineage: Eukaryota > Metazoa > Chordata > Mammalia > Carnivora > Felidae > Felis > Felis catus. The sequence goes on along the minus strand of NC_058375.1, from coordinate 90,171,243 downwards.
TAATTTCCACAGTGAAATAACTCCTATCGAAATATCTCATTACTAGCTTATCTAACTTGCTGTAAGCCAGCTCACTCAACAAAATAAAAAGTCTTCATTTGGTGCTTTCTATCTCCTTATTTAATTCTCATTTCATGTCAACATATTTCCCTGTGGCCCTAGAGGTGGTAGCAGTTCCTTTGTCACCACCATCAGAGTATTGCAGTATTTCCTAGTTTTCCTCCACCTTAAGAATAGTTTTGTAAATAGTCCCTCCCTAACCTGAGATATGGGGGCAGGATAATGGCTAAGGGGTCGTGGTAGAGCCTATATCCTGAGCCTTAAGGCTCTCTTCTACAGTGTGCCAGGAAATTTCCAAATTGTTACGTTAACTACAAGTCATATGGAGTCCAGCCAGACCTTAATTAACTAACAAAGTAGACTAATTCCTTCTATCTCAGGTGTTTAAGACAACCCATTAAATCCAAAATTCTGCATAAGATAGGTCCATGGCAAGAAATATGGCCCATTGAGTCCTGTGTTTTGCCCAACTTGCTCTATTACCCTTATTATACACTCCACTTAAGTACCTCAGACTACTGCAGCAATAGACTTGGGAGGCAAAGGGGCTGTCTTCACCTATAGGTCTTTACCTCTCATACTGGTTGTGCCAGGATGAATATTACAGGCTTACAGGCAATAAGAATGGTGTTGGTAGATTCAGAGGAAAATAAACTTGGACTTTTAGAGTAACTTCTCCAGATGAAGTTACAGAAAGGCTTTTAAAGCAGAAGTGGATGGATGTCTGCCTCCATTGGTAAGAGGTTTAGGGAAATTTGTAAGTTCAATATTCTTAGCTTCATCTATATCTACCCAAATTTCCTCATCCCATGTTCTAGTGTGCTATCCCTTTGCTATAGTGTCCTTACTTTAGCATAGGAGATTTGGAATGGGGAGTGTGGGACATTTAATTGGCAAGCAACTCTATCTCTTACTCTCAGATTAATCCTGACATTCCCAGCTATTATAGGAGACCAAGAACTCCTTTAAAAATTTCATGGAGGCTCCTAATTGTATATCCATAACTTTTAATTTCACTTTTCCCTTGGGATACACTTTAGTACCTTCCTAAGTAGCTAGGTGACACTATAAACTTAATAAACAATATTTTTAACATAAAAACTAAGTACCATAGTTACTTGCTCTCATAATAATACCTTGACCTCAACTTGCTACATTGCTACCAGTGTTGATCATGATTATATTGCAAATCATAGACAGTCTATGTCTACTATTACCACTCTAGCCAATATGTTACATTTCCTCAGCCAGGTAGTTATCTCTGAACTCCTTTAATATATGACCATCCTAATCCAAAAATTCTATTTGGAGGGTTTCCTTCCTGGGCCCACATTGAGTATCAGTAACTATATCAAACGAGTTGAATCATAAGTCAGATAATGCTCCCTGAAATTTAAAAGATTCTAGGATTTGCTAAAATATGAACAGTAAATAGGAAAATCACAGAGAAAAATATAGCACATGAAGGCTAGAACCTGTACAGCTGCAAAAAATCCCTATACCCAAAGAATTTAGGACCAGGGAGAGTATCTAAATGCAGAAAGAAGGAAGTGATGTAGAGGAACATCCTGATAAAAGCAGTGACATTCATACAAGAAGCACTAAAAGCACTGAAAGCCTGATAGCACCTCAATGAGTAGGAGCAGAAATAATAAATACCCATAATTGCTCTACTTTCTCCCTCTCTTCTCATGCTGAGTCTCCCCACTGGCTAAACCAAAGAGAAATAGAGAGAAAGGGAGCTCAGGGCACAGATCAAGGTGAAAAGGGTAGAAGCCAATGTTGAGAGGCTAATAATATATGTGATGATAAAGAAAAACCAGAGCTAGACAGTAGTTAAAGTAGTACAAACAGGTTTCATTCACGACCTATTACAGTAGGGAAAGGAGACCTTTATATAAAACTGGGCTCAGTTCCAAATACAGCTTGGACAAGTGAGGATTTATAGCCAAGAATTCAGTGAGGGTCGGTGAATGGAAAATTACCAAGAGGAAACCTCAGGGGTAAGGAAGGATTCTGGCTAAACCAACTTAAGATTCTTGCCAAAAGCAGACCAGGATGATGTGATACCACATGGTGGGTGAAGACATACATCAGATATCAAGGGTTCTCTAATACCCAGAATGAGGGTTCTCCCTTAACAAGGTTTTGCCTGAAACTGGGCTATGCAGGTCTGGCAAGGACAAGATCTAGCTCAGAATGGAGTTCAGAGGAGCCTGACTGAAGTTTGGTCAAGGAGTCTTTTTCATGATGTCGCTTTCACTGATATCTTTATTCAGATATCTAACTGTTTTTTTAAGCTTAGTAGATCCAAAACTAAAATCTGTTCCTCCTCGAGTTCTCCTTCTAAGTCAGCAAAACAAAACAAATAAACAAAAAACAACAACAAAAAATGAACTTGGTGTCATCTTTGACTCTTCAACCTCTATCACATTAGAGTAAATTATGTTGATTATACTGTCTGAATGAAATACCCAAAAGAAAAAATGCTGACTCTGACCACTTACTAAGTTTTCTACTATTACCATTCTAGCCAAAGCTACCACTGACATAGCTTTCTTAATATTCTCCCTGCTTACAGTATTAAATACTTGTAGAATATTTTATAATCACTGTGATCTTTTAAATATATGAGTCCAATGTCATTTCATCATTTCTATTCTTAAAATCCTATAAAGACTTCCATCACATGTAATATAAAATCCAAAGTCCTTATTATGGCCTATTAGGCTCTAAACATCTAAAATATCTTTATGTCCTGATGTCCTAATTCTTTAGTTTCATGAATTTTGCTTTAGTCACACTGGCCTTCTTCCTTTTCCTTGACCACTAGCAGACTGACTTCTGCCTCTGGGTCCTTGCTAATTGCTCTGTATGGAATTCTCTTTTCCCAATTATTCGGAGGCTCACTAAACTCATTCAAACATTTGCTGGAATACTGTACTCTCAGATACCCATGCATAATCAATGTACATAATATATAGTTGCATATGTTATAATTCTATATGTGTGCATTTACATAAATTATGTATGTTAATATATAATAATTATTATATAACATATATAGTTAGTAAGATAGTGTGATGTGGCCCATTGATCTGAACAATAATTCTCTAACTTTTATTAAGATTTAATTAAGTTAGAGACCCCTGGGTGGCTGTGTCGGTTAAGCGTCTGATTTCAGCTCAGGTCATGCTCTCACTGCTCCTGAGTTCAAGCCCCGTGTCGGGCTCTGTGCTGACAGCTCTCAGCTGGCAGCCTAGAGCCTGCTTCAGATTCTGTTTCTGTCTCTCTGCCCCTCCCCAACTCAAGCTCTGTCTGTCTCTCTCTCTCTCGAATATAAATAAACATAAAAAAAAATTAAGATTTAACTAAGTTAGAAAAGAGTTTTATAAAATCATTTTAATTAAATATAAATATAAAGCACGTTTTTCTCATATAGCAAATTTAAAAATAATTAGGATAAGTGAAGGAGTCTGTGGATTATAATACTGACATCTTGGAAAGAATTTAACAGATGTATTTAAATTATATTCTTATTAGTTGTCCTTTAATAATTCATCCCTAGTTTTGAGTTGAAAACTCAGACATTTTTAGTTTTCTGAAGCACTAGGTTTTCTCAGTAGCTAAAATTTACATTGGAACTGAGGCAGAGATAGAGCTGTTGGCTTAAATTATGTCCATTTTTTTTTAAGTTTATTTATTTTGAGAGAGACAGAGACAGCACAAGCAGGGGAGGGTCAGAGAGACAAGAGAGGGAGAATCCCAAACAGGCTCCATGCTGTCATTGTAGAGACATATGCAGGGCTTGAGCCCATGAAACTGTGAGATCATAACCTGAGCTAAAACCAAAAGTTGGAGGCTTAACCAACTGAGCCACCCAGGCGCCCCAAATTATGTCCATTCTTTTTCTTTGGCCAAATGTTTCACATAACTTCTTAAAGTAGTATGAGGCTATTACAGAGACAACATGCTTTATTCACTCACATTTCTTATTCAAGAGTCTATAGTTTGTTTTGACTCTAAATGTAGAAGAAAATAAACAAGAGGAAATATACATGACAAAATACAATAATAATTATGCATAACTTTATTTAAACCAGTAAATATTTTGACTTAACTTTCTAACTTTTTTAAAATATTTATATTCCCAATTACTGTGAACTTTGACTGTACACATTTTATCACAAAATATGTAACACTTAAAAGTGTCTTATCTAAGACTTAATATTTGTCTAAGATTTAAAACATGTCATTTCAACCTGCTTTGGAAATGAAAACTTTCAGAAACTCTTCTATGAAAGGCTTGTATTCCCTTTTTAAAAAAGAGGGGGAATATAAAATCATATTTAATCAAGTTTTTTTTTTTGAGCAGAAACTTAAATTGGTTTCCTCATAGTTACAAACTTATCTCTCTTAGGCAGTGACTATTAGGGAAGATAATGGCACTTCTTCTCATGGGGTTAAATTTATTTCCAAATTGAGAAACTAGGTGGAATTATGATACTATTGCTACCATCTAAATGAAGATGATGTAGATGCTGAATTACAGTTTACCTCTGAGGCAGCAATTAGAAACTAACAGATTCAAATAAAAAGCGAATAGAGGCTCTGTAGTTTTCATAGATGCCCACGTCTTCTTTCTATTGTTCTAATTATGGAACAGCAAATACCAAGTAAAACTTAGTGTAGCCGGGTGGTGGTGTGACTCAGCCTTGACTAGTAATACGAAGGAGGCATTCAGCTTGGGTACTTTTTTCATCACACTGTGGGCTATCTAGTGCTCTGTCTCGCAACGTCTTTTGTAAGAGTAAAATAAAGGCAGTTGTACTCACAGTTCCTGTTATCTCTAATTCCATCAGCATTCATAGTATTTGCTTGGTTCCTTATTAGTATGAAAAATCAGGCCTCCATACTATTTACAAAGAAAATAATAGAAATGTAGACAGGTGTATTCATAAAGAGGCTGATTTAGGAAAAATACATAACAGCAGCTAATGAAATTAAAATAGAAAAGGATGTCCTTATCCTGTTCCTTTGCAAATAAGACTGTAGAGTTGAAAGTCCCATTAACTACATAAAAAACAAGTTTTTTGATGTAAACATTTTATCTACTTGTTATCTCACTTCCTGTTACTTTCTTTTGCAGATTAAACAGATAATATTTATCTCCAAATAATGTATTTACAATTTTTATTTCTTTTCCAACCTGAAAGACATTTAAGAACAAAACTTGCAAACTCTAATTTCTGATGCTTAGAACATGTATAACAAACAATACATATGAATCTACTCTGTGCAATATTCTCCAGATTTTATTTAAAAATCATTGCACTTGCCAAAAATCATTTGTCTAAATTATAAACAGATTATAATTTTGAGTCAATAATGTTAATAATCTGAGTCACTGGTTTTGAAAAGAATGAAGATTACTAATTTACTGACCCAGTGTTATACACACAACAATATAATAAAATAGTGTCTGTTTAAACAGCCTACCATCTTCCCAACTAGCCATCTTAAAGTCCTTTATTTTAGCCTGTTCATTACTCATATACTAACAACTGTGTATACGATGGGGCATGAATATATATCTCTCAGCAAGATTTTTGAGTTCAAATTAAAAGTAATCAAATGAGAGTCATCAGATTATTTGTTGTAAAAATCTATCACTAGGAAAAATTTGTCTCTGCACTGTTCCACCTTCAGTGATTTCCCAAATAAAAAGTTATTGCCAGAAATTATGTACATTTTGTAGGCCGGTGTATATGCTGAATAAATCATGTCTTCTATAGCTGTTGTCTTCTGTATTATTTTAGGATGTACCATGTTTTTTATAAATATCTAAAATATGTAAATTTCTTCTCTGAATGTGTGATTAGTTCCTTTCTAGCCAAAGGAGACTTCCCCCATGATCAAATTCAATCATTTTTCTATGTTTTGGAATTCTGCCTGAAAATGCTTATTTTTATTTATGAAAAATGTGCCAGAAGATCTGCAAGAGCAATTTTGTAACACTTATAAGCATATTTTTTCCAATTTAAAATTGAGCTTACAGCTAGAAGTAGCAGAACAAATGTAAAAAATATCATTATGAATTTGTAAATGCTGTGAATTCAATAGCATGGTTAGAGAATGAATGGCAATACTTTGGTGATATTGTATTTTAATATCACACTAAGAGTGGACAGAATGTGTTTATTAAGTAAAAACTGAAATATATCTGGAATATGTCCTTCCAAACGTTGTTCACTGAGCACACAAGAGTTTATATTGAAAAATATTGGAAACTGAGGCTGAATAAACTGCATACATTGAGATGATCCTATAGATTTTTACTTTTAATTTTTTTAAAAAAATTTTTAACGTTTTTTATTTTATTTTATTTTATTTATTTTTTTTTTAAATTTTTTTTTCAACGTTTATTTATTTTTGGGACAGAGAGAGACAGAGCCTGAATGGGGGAGGGGCAGAGAGAGAGGGAGACACAGAATCGGAAACAGGCTCTAGGCTCCGAGCCATCAGCCCAGAGCCCGATGCGGGGCTCGAACTCACGGACCACGAGATCTTGACCTGGCTGAAGTCGGACGCTTAACCGACTGCGCCACCCAGGCGCCCCTATTTTATTTTTGAGACAGAGAGAGACAGAGTATGAACAGGGGAGGGTCAGAGAGAGAGGGAGACACAGAATCTGAAACAGGCTCCAGGCTCTGAGCCGTCAGCACAGAGCCCGACGCGGGGCTCGAACTCACGGACTGTGAGATCATGACCTGAGCCGAAGTCGGACGCTTAACCGACTAAGCCACCCAGGCGCCCCTATTTTTAATTTTTAATACAGTGTGACAGTCATTGATTTATTGTCCTTCAGCTATAAATTCATCCTTTTTGCCTGCTCTGTGAAAATGAATATGATGCCCCTAAATATTTTCCTGTTAGCACCTGACACTGAAGCTTTATCAGTAGAAGAAAGTGGAGAGAAACTACAGAGTGGAGTCTGTTTCTTGTTACTGTTGGGCTCCTCTGGCACGCTCCTGCAGTGTGCTGGGCTTTTGCGAACACCAGGCTCCTGTAGTGCTCACGAATTCTCCACTGCCTGGCTTTGGCTATGTGTGGAGGGCAACAGCTTCTAGAGACCAGCAGTTTCTTTGACACCTTTTCCAAATATTTCTGTAGCAAAGTGCCCCTTGTGAGACACTCCCCCAAGAAAAGCTTTCATTAGCACTCTAGAGAGCAAATTTCTGGCAAGTTTACTGCAGTGACTTCTCTTTTAGTGAGCCACAATTCTGCCTCTCCACAGGTCTTGATATAAGACCCATGTGTGTGTTTTGAGAGGAGAGTGCTATTTCTTGAGTGCTCTGTCTCAGCCCGAGGCAGGATATCTGTTCCATTATTTGTTATTCCTATAGTCAGTGAACTTACTAGAGATTCTGGAGTAAATATGTTTGCTTGTGTAGCTAGATGTCACTCTTTCAGCTAACTTGGTTGGCTGATTGAAATTTGGACTCAGGAGTAGTTAATGAGACTGAATTGTCAGAGCAGTCCTAGCATACTGTGGAGAATGAAGTGCAAAGACTTAGGGATGTAGGAAAGCTGAACTGAATTTAACATCTAATATTCAATTATGCATGTGATATAGTTTTTGGAGCAAATCAACTCAGCCATTGTTTTAGTTTCTTCATTCTGCTTTAACAAATTACCAAAAACTTAACGAATAAAAACAACAAAAATGTTTCATCTTACAGTTCCTGGGATCACACATCCAAACTCAGTCTCAATGGGCTAAAATCAAGGTGTCTGCAAGTCTACATTCTTTCTAGAGGCTTCAGGCAACAATCTTTTCCTTTTCTTTTCCAGATTCTAGAGGCCATCTGTATTCCTTGGCTTGTGGCCACTTTCTCTATCATCAAAGCTGACTGACTGATTTGGCTTCCTAACTGACTTTGGCTTCTGGTATCACATCTCTCTCTGATTCTTATCCTTCTTTCACCCTCTTATAAAAACCCTGTGACTACATTAAGCCCATGTGAATAATTGAGAATAATTTTCTCATCCCAAGATACCTAACTTAATCACATTTACTATGCCCCTTTTGTAAAGTAACATTTTCATAAGCTTCAGGATTAAGATTTGGGCATCCCTGAGGTACTATTATTTACTTTACCACAATTTCTGACACCTGGTATGCAACTATTGACCCAGCTAATCCCTTTTTCTCTTTACCAAGTTGCAGGGATTGCCAGGAGCAGTTTGCATTTACCTGCAGGGCCACTGGTGTAGTTCTAGAAGATTGATTCAGGGCTGTGTTAATTCTACTTGCCATAATGCAGTCTATAGATTTTGATCATCTTGACAATCCACAAACACCTAAGTGGTCCACTATCCGAATGACATTATGCTGATTGGATCTGATGACCAGGAAGTAGCAGGTGCATTATGCAAAGAAGAGGACAGAAGATATACTCACAGATTTCATGAACCTGTCTCTGTAGGGTAGTTTCTTGTATCAACAGTCTAGAGCATGTCAAGAAATCCCCTCCAAAGAGAATAAGTTGCTGCAACTTTCACTGTGTACTATGAGAAAAGAGGCACAATACTTGGCAGGCCATTTTGGATTTTTGTGTAACATATACTGTGTTAATCTGACTCATCTAGAGTTACCCATAAGGTTTCCAGTTATAAGTAGGTACAAGAACAAGAGAAGACTCCTTATCACATTCAGGCATCAGTATAAGCCATTCTACCTCTTGGGCTTCATAATGTAATAGATTTAATAATACTTGCATATAAGTATGTTGTATGGGCCTCCAGCAAACCAAAAGTAGGAAAATTGCAGGGAAGACCTTTAGGATTTTGGAAGAAAACCTATTCTTTTCTTTGAAAGATAACTAGTTTCCTTTTGAGAAATAGATACAGACTTTCTACTAGTCTTGGTAGAGATTGAAAACCTAACCGTGGAACCTCAAGTGACCAAGACATCTAAGACTCATGTCATTTCACACAGCATTGAGTATGACCAAGTAACTCATTTCAGATCAAAGGAAGTACAGCAATGGGCTCATATTTGTGCATTTCATTGATTTTACCATATACCCAATCAATTGAAGAAGCTAGCCTAATTGAAAGGCACAATGATATATTGAAGACTCATTTTGCTACCAGTTGGGAGACAACCACTTAAAAGAACAAAATTCTATTTACAGGACTCAGCATATGCTTTTAATCAGAATTCTGTAAGATGTGGAAGTGTGAGTGGAGTCTGTCATATTATACCTAGAACTCACTTATGGAATATTTTTTTCTTACCTGGTAACTTTGAGCTGTTTCTTTGGAGACATTAATTATCAAGATGGGATGATTCCAACAAAAGGCACACAACAATGGTTCCACTAAACTGAAAGATGAGATCACCTCCTGGACATGTAAGGATCTTTCTGCAACTAAGCTAACAAGAAAAGGGGGTATTAATTTGCTGGCCTGCACAATTGACCCTGTCTGCTAAGTGAAAATATGTTCTACACAATATACACAAGGCAGGCTACATCTGTATTCCAGGGGATTCTCTATGGTACTTCCCAATATGTCCATGCCCAATGGTAAAGGTTTATGGAAAACTATAGCAATCAAAAAAAATCAGAACATTGAGGGCTTGGGCCTTTCACAGATATAGAACGCCAAACAGCAAATATCCTTCCAGAAGACAGAGGAAATACTGAAAGAGTAGGTGAAGAAAAGAGACATAGTTGTCAATTAGGACCTCATGAGTAATTACAGGAATGAAAACTATACGAGCTTTGCATATTTTCAAATTTCCTACATGTATTAGCCATTGTGTTTGCTTTCTTCAGTTCTCCATTAGAAACCTCCCTATGAAGAGCTTTCTCGAATATGTTAAAGGGCAGGTTTCTGGCAAGCTCCAAAAGATGGGTTTCCAGGGAATTCCAGTCATACAGCCCAACAGTGACAACGCTGCCATTCTGCAAGGCACAGTTTTGCAATCTCCAACACATTCTGGCTCTTTGAAATGTATGCAGTTCCCTATTTCAACCCTATTGGAAGTGACTGCTTCTATATCTGTTAGAAAATTCTTCAGAGTTATGTTTACTTCTTTTTTTTAATTTTTAAAAAGTTTATTTATTATTGAGAGACAGAGAGACACAGAGCGTGAGCAGGGGAGGGGTAGAGAGAGGGGGAGACACAGAATTGGAAGCAGGCTCCAGGCTCCAAGCTGTCAGCACAGAGCCCTATGTGGGGCTCAAACTCACAAACTGCGAGATCATGACCTGAGAGGAAGTCGGTCACTTAACCAAGTGAGCCACCCAGGCGCACCTGAGTTATGTTTACTTCTTACTAGCCAATTTATCACATATCAATCCAACTCCTATTGTAGTTTATCATTCTTTATATGATTCTGTTCAAACCACTGTGCGGCTCTCTCTCTCTGGATAAGTCAAAGATTTATACATATGACAAAATACATTGATTGATTTGGTAATGGTAAACTAACCTGGCATTCTTGGTATTAACCTCCTGCGGTCATGATACACTGTTCTTTTAAGTATTGTTGGATTCAGTTTGCTAATTTTATATTGCAAATTTTGCATCCATGTTCAGGTAAGATATTGGCATGAAGTTTTATTTATAATATCTTTAACAATGGTATCAGTGTAATGTTATAGGTGTAATGTTGATCTCATGAAATACATTAGAAAGTACAATTTACTTCAATTTTCTGAAGAGTTTGTGTAGAATTGGTATTATTTCTTCTTTAAATGTTCAGCAAAATTCACCAATAAAAATTTTTTGGTTTGGGGCGCCTGGGTGGTGCAGTCGGTTAAGCGTCCGACTTCAGCCAGGTCACGATCTCGCGGTCCATGAGTTCCAGCCCCGTGTCAGGCTCTGGGCTGATGGCTCAGAGCCTGGAGCCTGTTTCCGATTCTGTGTCTCCCTCTCTCTGGCCCTCCCCCGTTCATGCTCTGTCTGTCTCTGTCCCAAAAATAAATAAACGTTGAAAAAAAATTAAAAAAAAATTTTTGGTTTGACGTTATTTGTGTCATATAACTTTTAACTATAAATTCAATGTTTTTTATAGATATAAAACCATTCATATTATCTATTTCTTCTTGAATGAGCTTCAGTAGTTTGTGCCTTTCAAGGACTTTTTTCTATTTCATCTAAATTGTCTTATGTATTAGCAAACATTGTTCAGTACTTTCTTATTATTCTTAGTGTATGTGTAGAAATTGTAATGGTGTCACCTATCCCATTCCTGATATTGGTGAATTTGTGTTTTTTCTTTATTTTCATTATCGGTTTCTTTAGAATGTAATCAACTTTGAATTTTGTTGATTTTCACAAAGAGCCATTGATTTTTTTCCTTTTATTTTTTTTTCAATCTTGTTGTTTTCTGCACTGATTTAAAAAGTTAGTTGTTCCCCAGAGCCTGGGTGGCTCAGTGGGTTAAGAGTCCAACTTCAGCTCAGGTCATGATCTCAGAGTTAATGGGTTTGAGCCCCAAGTCGGACTCTGTGCTGCCAGCCCAGAGCCAGGAGTCGGCTGTGGATTCTGTGCCCCTCCTCTGTTCTCACTGTATCTCTCTCTCTCTCTCTCTCTCTCAAAAAACATAAAACAAAAACAAAAACAAAACAAAACATTAAAAACATTTTTAAGTTAGTTGTTCCTCAGAGAAAACCTGCAGAAACAACTTAACAGAATGGCACTAAATTCATATCTATCAAAAATCACGCTGAATATAAATGGACTATATGCTCCAATCAAAAGAATGGGTCATCAGAATAGATTAAAAACAAAAACAAAAACAAGACCCTTCCACTGCCTACAAGAGACTCATTTAAGATCTGAAAACAACTGCAGATTGAAAGTGAGGGCATAGAGAAATATTTATCATGTTAATGGACATCAAAAGAAAGCTAGAGTAGCCATACTTATATCAGGCAAACTAGATTTTAAACCAAAGACTGTAAGAAGAGATGAAGATGAATACTATATCATAATAAAGGGGTCTATCCAACAAGATCAAACAATTGCAAATATTTATGCTCCCAGTTTGGAAGCCCCCAAATATATAAACCAATTAGCAACAAACACGAAGAAACTCATTGATAATAAAACAATAATAGTAGGGTACTGTAACACCCCACTTATAGTAATGGGCAGATCACCTAAGCAGAAAATCAACAAGGAAACAATGGCTTTGAATGACACCCTGGACCAGATGGATTTAACCCCTATATACAGAACATTTCTTCCTAAAGCAGCATATTACACATTCTTTTTGAGTGCACATGGGACATTATTCAGAATAGATCACATACTGACTCACAAATTAGTCCTCAACAAATAAAAAACAAAACAAAACTGACATTATATCATGCATATTTTCAGATCAGAACACTATGAAATTTGAAGTCAATCACAAGACAAAATTTTGAAAGATCACAAATACATGGAGGTTAAAGAACATCCTACTTAAAAATGAATGGGTTAACCAGGAAATTAAAGAAATGAAAAAAAATACATGGATTTGGAAACAAGTGAGAATGAAAACATGATGGTCAAAAACCTTTGGGATGCAGCAAAAGTGGTCATAAGAGGAAGTATATAGCAATACAGGTCTACCTAAAGAAGGAGAAAAATGTCAATATACAACCTAACCTTAAACCTAAAGGATCTAGAAAAAGAACAGCAAATGAAGCCTAGCCAACAGAAGAAAGGAAATGCTAAAGATTAGAGCAGAAATAAATGATATAGAAACAAACAAAAAAACCAAAACAAAACCCAGTAGAACAGATCAATGAAACCAGGAGCTGGTTCTTTGAAAGAATTAACAAAATTGATAAACCTCAAGGCCGGCTTACCAAAAAGAAGAGAGAAAAACTCAAAAAATAAAATCACAAATCTCTGAGAGGAGAGATCACAACCAATACCACAGAAATACAATTATGAGAGAATATTATGAAAAGATATATCCCAACAAATAGGGCAATCTGGGAGAAATGGATCAACTCCTAAAAACATATAAACTACCAAAGCTGAAACAGAAAGAAAGAGAAAATTTGAACAGACCCATTACCAGTAAACCAGCAAAGGAATTGAATCAGTAATCAAAATTCTCCCAAGAAACAAGTCTAGGGCCAGATGCCTTCCCAGGGGAAATCTACCAATCATTTAAAGAAGAGTTAATACCTATTCTTCTCAAACTGTTCCAAAACATAGAAATGGAAGGAAAACTTCCAAACTAATTCTATGAGAAGAGAATGACATGGAAATACATAGCTAATTAACCTTCTCTATCTGATTAAATAGGAATGTTATATTATATATCAATAGAGTATTTAGGGAAAATGCTAGAACAGTTGTCAAAAATGATAAGATTATTATATGCTAACCACTTTGAATGTATGATAGGTAAATGTAACTTTAAGCATTTAAAAGAAAATTAGCTTAAAAACTTAATATTAATTCCAAGTTTAACAGAAAATTTCTTACAACTATTACTATTTATGAATTACTATTGTTTTTTTATTCAATTGCTAATAAAAAACATTTGGAGACAAAACAAATAAGAACCTAATATAAAGATTTTCTGTAGATACTGAAAGTAATCACTTGTACGCTCAATATAAATAAATTACCTATAATATAATTTATAGTAATAAGCATAAAATATGCAACTGAAGTGATTAATCACTTAAATAAAATTAATGCTTAACACTGTTTATTTTATGCCGCTATACCTTTATTACAACTTTAATTTGATTATGGTTGTAATGAAGATAATGCTATTATATGCAACAAATGCCATTAGTGCTAATAGCTGATAACATATTCCATGATGAGAAACATTTTAGGTACTATTTAGATTTCCAAAAGCTCTACACCTATTTATAATATTAAAACAAGAGCAACTGCACCGACAAATAGTGTTTCTTTAGCAGTGATAGTTATTTTCTGACTTTAGTTTAAATTTTATCTTTCAACTAAAATTGCCTATCAGAAAATTGCTAATGCAATTTTGAATAAACAAAACAATTTATATATGCTCACATCATATCATCATATCATCACATCACATCACATCACATCACATCACATCACATCACATCATATCATCAAGGAAATTCTTCAAACTAAATGGATCACATTATATATATGTAAGCCTTCTTCACATCAACCAACATATAGGTATTGAAGTAATATAAAATAGATTAGGTTGCATCTCAAGAAATAGAATGATACTATTAAATTCAAGAAAAACATTATAGTAACTACGTAGAATGAGAAGTGCAAATCTGTGATACACAGATTAATGTAGAAATAAAGTTCCTTAAATATCCAATGCTTTTGAGCCAATTACAGGGGATCCCTATCCAGTGCAGAATTCAGCAGAGTAAAACCTATGGGAAAAAAACAAAAAAACAAAACAACAACAACAAAAAACCTGTCCAGTGGCTTATTTGTGTAAATAAAGTTTTATTGGAACACAGTCTCACTCATTTATTTACAATCAACTGTATTGTCTAGAGCTTATTTCACACTACAGTAGCAGATATCATATGGCTCTCAAAGCTTAAAATATTTTCTATCTGGCTCTTTGCAGATCGCTGATCTAGAGCAATTCTTGGGCAAATAATTTACTTGGCAGCTCCCAGATTGATTAATATTTCTCTCTTACCCTCTCTTTTTCTTTTCCTTCCCTTCCCTTCCCTTCCCTTCCCTTCCCTTCCCTTCCCTTCCCTTCCCTTCCCTTCCCTTCCCTTCCCTTCCCTCCCCTCCCCTCCCCTCCCCTCCCCTCCCCTCCCCTCCCCTCCCCTCCCTTTTCTTTTCTTTCTGTTTTGCTCATTCCTCAACCAATTCTCATTATGCCTTTATTGTCTGGATTTCATAATTTGTAATTAAGTCCTGCGTCTTGGGTTTTGGATTTCCTTATACCTACAAAAATTAGGAGGGCTATGTACCTGACTAGGTCTCATTAAAGCTGAGCAATGACAGGTCTACGAAATAGGCAGACACGAATAAAATCTTTAGTGGATGTTCTGTGATTTTCCTGAGAATGCAGTTCGTGAGAACTGAAAAAAACAAAAACAAACAAACAAAAAACATGAATAACATATTGGTGGAATATTTAAATATACATAAGACAGGTAGATTGTTTTCTTTACTGTATCTACTTTCTTTTATATTAGTTTTGCAAGAGAATATAATAAAATATTTCCTTGCTAATTTTTATTTGGCATTTTAAACACGAAGTCTGAGAAAATTATTTTTTTCAAGTGGTGTGTTGATCAAAACAAGCTACGTTTTGCTATAGCAATAAACTGCTCCCAATTCTCGTCAGTTTTAAAACAATAATGTTCATCATTTATATTAAATGTTAATTGTGGGTCAGCTTTTGCTCTGCTTTACAGCACTTTCATTCCATATTTGCTATGAGCAAAGCACCCCCTATCTGCAACATTGTAGGACTTGTGGAAAAGACACATGGCAAACCAATCACTGCTTCTTAAAGCATCAGCTCTGAAATGGCAAAAAACAAAACAAAACAAAAGTTACCTGGGCATACTCCTAGCTTCAAGAGCAACAGGAAATATAATTGTCCTATAGGCAGAGAAACTAGCAAGCCTTCTCCAGGAACACAATGCATGTATCTATATATTTTGAACAACAGCATTTTAAAACATTGGATTTTAATCTTGGATTCTTGGTAGCTTATATGCATGCATATTATAAAATTCCATAAATGTGTGGGAAATAAATAATTTAGTAGAGAATCAACTACTTGGGGGTAGGCTCTAAGAAACAATAAATCAGTAATCTATGTCAGAATTTAATGTCTTCTGATGAAAGCTTCTTGAAAAATGTGTGCATGTACACACACACACACACAATAATTAACAAATGTCAAGAAGAGCAAAAGCAGAAATTAGAATATATTTCTGAGCTCAAAAGATAACATTTCAAATGTATTCCTTATTCCACGCAGTATGTTATTGCCTTTCAACTCCAGTGTCTCAAATTATTTGGGTTTTTTAAAAACTGTTTTAATGTTTTTATTTATTTTTGAGAGAGACAGAGACAGAATGCGAGTGGGTTGAGGGCAGAGAGAAAGGGAGACAGAAGCAGAAGCAAGCTCCAGGCTCTGAGCTGTCAGCACAGAGCCTGACGCGGGGCTCAAACTCATGAGCTGTGAGATCATGACCTGAGCCGAAGTCGGATGCTCAACTGACTGAGCCACCTGGGTGCCCCTGGATTTTTTTTTTTTAATGTGAGTGCTCCTTTTTAATTTTCTTTAAAGTTTATTTATTTTTGAGAAAGAGAAAGAGACAGAGTGTGAGTAGGGGAGGGACAGAGAAAGAGACAGAGAGAGAGAGAGAGAGAGAGAGAGACATAGAATCCGAAGCAGGCTCCAGACTCCCAGCTACCAGCACAGAGTCCTACGCGGGGCTTGAACCCACGAACTGCCAGTGGACTTTTGATAACGCTATATCAAATAAAGTCATCAATGAATGAAATTCTATGAATGAGCAAAAAACTCAAAACAAAACTTGTGAATTTAGCATATAATGTTATCTCTCCAATTTCCTCTTTGGAGAAAATAAATGTCAGCATATTGAAACCACAATTACATGACTAAAACAGTGATTTTTCTGAGGTACCCTTTTGAGAGGAGGGTTTGCTTTGTGGCCTTTGGCAGCAGCTAGAATAAGTGGCCACTCAAAATATATGGTTTGGCTTTCTCTCCTTGAAGCTGGGAGCAGGTAGATATCACTGGATGCCTTCAAAAGAAGCTCCAAGGAAACAATTACTGAAAGTGGTCCTTGGAGGAGGAGGCGAATTCTCTTGAGTATGAAATAGATATGAAAGAGATACCATGCGTCAAACTCTGGTGAAGTTGCTAAACTCCAGGAACAAAGAAGATATACTACAAGCTCCCAGAGGGGAAAAACAGGACCTTAAAAAGGGAAGAGATTCATAACATAACACTGAATCTATCAACAGTACTGAAATGTAAGCAATTGTAAAATAGTGTCACAATGTTTTATAGTTGTATCTCAGAAGTATCTCGCAAGTGACACATTTGGCATATTTTATTTTTAAAAGCAGGTCACTAGGTCTGGCCCACACACAAGAAGACAGTATTACACAAGGGCACAAACACTAGGAAGCAAGAATCATTGGGGGTCACCTCAAAGATGATTTCCACAAGGACCTATGATAATTAAATTTAATACCCAGTTTCTAGACATTCGTGGGATACAGGATCCATTGGAAATGAGGGAAGAAGTCAGCTGTTAAACAAAAATCTATAGAAATGATATAGACCTACAAATAAATCAAGAGAAGAATATTCTGGCATACTTCATAGAAGTCAATTTTCATACTGATTAGAAGACCTAGTTTCATTACATGCATATATATATATCTAATTAATAGTTTAACTTTTATCATTAATTGATTTTTTGAGGTTATTTCAAATATATTTTGTCATGACCTTTCCCAAATAATCTTCTTCTGTATCTATCTACAAGACTTGACTATGGTTTTTAGAGATCTATGAATTTTTTCAGTCCTCCACGAACGCATTTTTACATTATGACAAGTGTGTTTATAAATGTGTGTGCTTGATCAGAAAAGTTATACTTCACTAGTGACCCTATTCCCATATGCTATCTACTTTAAAATACTATTTGGAATTTGAACATTGAAAATGGAGAAAAAAATGTTAAATTAGTACAGTCTATTTTGTTACTTTAAACTTAGTCAGGTTTCAGGAAATTAAACTTAGTCAGGTTTCAGGAAATTAGGTGGAATATACCAGTTTAAAATAATTTACAGACACATATGTATATTTAAGCTTTATTTCCTAAGCAGCAACAGTGATAAAAAAATATTCAAGACATTATCTCCTAACTGCATAATATGGCTGTGTTATTCCCACATCAATCCAAAAAAATAAAAATTCTCAGTTTCTTATCACATCCAAGGAGTATTATAATTTTCATTTTTAACACTTTAGGAAAGACTTATTATAAAATCTTATTAAGCATTTGTAGAATATATTATGCTCCCAGATGAATGATTTTACTAAATAATCTTGAAGACAAACGTCTAAAGAGAATCCCAAAGGAAATGTTTTGGATTTACTCTTCAATGAACAAAATAGGAAAAGAAACATTGTATCCTAATATTAGTACAGATAGATTAGTAATATTAACTCCTGGAAAACCAGTGATCATAAAATATCCTTTTTAATTTACTTAAAATTTTTTTTTGCCAATCTTGTAAGAAAAAATTAAAAGCCCTTATTTAGGCAACAAATGCATTTATCAATACATCTATCTATAGCTTTATGAATACAATAGATCTATAGAAAATGTGTTTTTTAAAAAATAAACATGTCTATAAATGTGCTTCTCTGCATACATAAAATACTCAAAACATGGAAAGACTGCAAATTAGAAGAAAGCCTTCAAGATTTTGCTAGAAGTCCTTGAGTTTATAACTATCAGTGCTGTTGTATGCTTGCTGAAGATTTTTAAGACAATGTTGTATATGATTAAATATATATTTTGAAGTTAGAAAAAAAATCACTTTAGTAGTTCACTTTAGGGAGAGAATAGGCTTTTTTTTTTAGGGAAAAGGCTTTTAAAATTATCTTTTACTTACATAAAAGTTTTAGTAGTATTTACATTTTAATTTAAATGTAAATATTTAAAATACGTTTTCAGACATATTTTTACAATTATTTGAATGAATTTTATGCTACTCTGTTCTAAGCCTTTAGCTTTCTGATGTAATATTTACATGCTTCTTATCCATAAATTTACATGTATCATCAATATAACCATGATTTGAATTTTATTTTTCTTGCTTCTTAATGGAAACACTATCTGATTGAATAATAGAAATATTTGATTATGATCTATCTAGTGTTATCCAAATCCACTTACAAAAAATAGATTTAGATTGCCAATTTCAAAAGCATTAGCTGTTATGGCCTTACAACTAGATTAAATCTGGCCTTTAAATTGATTTAAAATATATTTTTAAAAAGCAGTAATTCACAGAGGAGATCTGAACATCCTTATCAGGTCTTTATGTTGTATGCTATAACCACTTTGGTGATTTGGGATAGTAACACACCTAGTGACAGATAGTAGGTTAGCTTTGGGGGCTGCGCACCAGTCCATTTATCCATGTACCCATGCATTCTTGCTTTTTTTTGTTTTGTTTTGTTTTGTTTTTTTTTTTTTTTTGCCCCCAAAGCCTAATCCAACTATTCAACCTCTGTAAAGTCAAAAGCTGCTACAGTGTCCGTGGTGCTGCTGCGTCTCAACAATGAAATTTAGTCCAGGAATGTGTCCTCTCTTACAAATGATAAGAAACCTGGGTGCCTGGGTGGCTCAGTTGGTTGAGTGCCGACTTCAGCACAGGTCATGATCTCACAGTTCTTGAGTTCGAGTCCCACATCGGGCTCTGTGCTGAGAGCTCAGAGCCTGAAGCCTGCTTGGGATTCTGTGTCTCCCGCTCTCTGCCCCTCCCCACTCACACTCTGTCTCTCTCTCTCTCTCAAAAATAAAATAAAAATATAAAAAAAAACAAATGATAAGAAACTAATTACTAAATTCTACATCTGACAATAATATAACATTGTATGTTAATTAACTGGAATTTAAATAAAAAATTGGAAGAAAACTAATCAGTTGGAGATCAGAACAAATGTTGTGGGATGTGGAGTAAACTAAACTTGTAAACATTCTGGACATACAGAAAAATGAGATTAACGTGTAGAGATGAGTCCCATCAAATATTGGTTGTTTTTACTGACAGTTGAGTGCTATGGAGGAGCTAAATAGCTAAATGATCATTGTTGGTTGTTACTAACATATGTAATATTAATAACAGAATACTTAAAGGTTCTTAGGTAGAGACGACATGAAAAAGAGGTAGTATTTTATGGGTCACATGGTAAATTCCCAAACAAGTTATTTTGCTTAAAATTTAGAAAAAATATGAGATTAAAATTATTTACTTTTAGAAAAAATGTGTAATACATTTTTTAAGGAAACATGAAGCAAATATCTGACATTAATAAAATGGGAAATAAAAACCTTAAATTAAAAATCTGATTCTTTGAATAAATCAATGAACTTAAAGAGCAAAAAGGAGCAATATACATATTTAAAATGTATATACATATATATTAGAAATATGAATTGGGTAAGCTATAAGAAAGAGATCAAATACTATGCTAAACAAATTAGAAAACCTAAAGGACACTGTTGATATCTTAGCAAAATATACACAAAGAAATATGACACAAGACATACTAGTACACTCAAATTGGCTAATATATCTGAAAATGAAAACATTCAAGACTAATCTTTCATAATAAGCATTTGGAACAGATATTTCTAAAACTGACCTCCAACTCTCTTGTAGAGAATAGATAATTCAACATTATTTCAAAGATCCAGAACAGAAACATAGGCAAAGCTCTCCATTCAATATTAGAAAACCAATACAAAACTTTAATGCCACAACTAATACTACTAAACAAGGAAAAATGATTATATTTGGTTTATGACTATGAATGTAAATATTTTCATTAAACATTAGCAAATAATTTACAAAACAATATTCTATTATTTTATTAGGATAAGCTTCTAAGACAAAACCCCAAATAAATGTTTATTTCTCTTGTACTAAATGGTGCAGTACAAATGGGTCCTCTAGTGACACAGGCTAACAGGACAGTTATGCCCTCCATAATACATGCCTTTCAGGATTTACCATCGGTTACTATTTGCAGGCAGTGGAACAAAGAGAACTTCTAGGACAAGAATCTTGGTTTTTCTTAATGAAATCACCTAAAAGCTAAACACATCATTTTTTCATAGTTCATTACCCTGAATTCTGCCATAAAAACACAATTAGCTGAGGGAGGCATAAAAAACTGTAGTGTTTGACCAATAGCTAATTGTGCCACTTCAACTATGGATTCTATTACCAAAAAAACGAAGTAGATACTAAATACCATGAAACTCACTTTGTCGTGAAAAGTGAGTAAACTTTATTCTAAAAATGCAAAGGAGTTTTAAAATACATTAAAATAATTCATTGCACCCTCAAAGAGACTAGGGAACACTTAAGCCATGTTGATTTCATCACCAAGCATCTCATATGGGTCCTTAGTGCCAAAAGCAATCTTTTTTTACTAAACCATCTACTCTCCGCTATCTTAGATAAATATTTTGTAGTTTTTACTACCTTCAAAAACCTCCAACACTCTTCTTTCATTTCAAATATCAATAAACTGAGTCTTTATCTCATGGAGAAAATACAGGAGAAGGAAACTTTCTCATCCTTTGCCAGCCATCCCTCAACTATGTGCAACACAGTTGCGATATGGGCTACACTCTTTTGTCATTACAGTATATGAACTGATTATATTCCTATCTATGTGCAACACATCCAACTATGTGCAACACAGTTGCGATATGGGCTACACTCTTTTGTCATTACAGTATATGAACTGATTATATTCCTATCTAAGGGCAGCAACTTTACTTACCTTGAGGACTTAGTTCTTTCCATGATAATCTTATTATGCTATATCATTACATTTTATTTCTCTGTAGGATCAGTGCCAATGGCAAGGAAGCATAGTGTTTTCATTTTTCTGCTAACAAAATAAATCTTCTCTTTACCCCAATTGCTTTTAGTTAAATTTCTCCCTTCTCCTTTAGAGCAAAACTCCCCTAAATTGGTCTGCACTTCCTCATTTGACTCTTGAACCAACCTGGTCAAGCTCTAGCGTCAACCTTTAGGCTAGTGGGTCACCTAGGATCTCAGCATTGCTTAATCTGACAACCAAATTTCAGACTTCATTTTAGTTAAATTCTCAGCAGCATTTGATGTGGTGGATAACTCCTTCAATGTTAAACACTCTTCATTTGGGTTTTGGATTTCCATTCTTTCCTGATTTTTCATATCGTCACTGGATATTCCAACTTATTCTTCTATGTCTAATTCTCCGTTTAACTACTTTGCAGTGCTTTTCTTTGGAATTCGGTGTCTTTTCTATCTATATTTATTCTTTGGATAATTTCATCCAGTCTCACAGTTTTAAATATTGTCCATACAGGACTACTCCAGATCTAAATCTTTCTGAAGTCCAGACTTGTACATACAACTGCCTAACCAATAACTCCTCTTGGATTTCTAATACGTTACTTTACATTTTTTCCCAACATTCTTCTTCACCGATGTTCCCAAGGCCAGCAAATGGCATTGCTATCTATTTGTTGGCTTTTGACTGCACCAAAATTTCAGAATCATCCATCATTCTTTTCTTTTTTTTTTCACCTCATCAAATCTATCAGCAAATCTTGGTGGTCCTCTCTTCAAAATCAAATGACTCTCCAATATCTCCATTTTTGCAAATAGTATATGTTGATATCAATGTTTTGAGATATTGCAATGGCCTTTTAACATGGCATCTTGCTTCTATTTTTGCTGGCTAATGATAAAGCAGACAAACTGATGAGATAAATCGGATGTATCAGAATTCTCACTTCCTACTAGCTATAATATTTGGGAGCAGACTAATGCAGTATTTCATCAACTAGAAAAATGGGCAAAATAACAACAAAAAAAGTCACTTAGAAACATCAAAAATATCTTGAAGTAAGGAACACTAGATAGTCTAACATTCCATAGAAGTGAAGTACTCATGTCAGTAAATTGTATCCACTTCTCTAAGGGAAGCAATTACCAACTTCTGGTATGAGCAAAAAGCCATTGCATAGGGTGGTTTCTGGTAGTCAGGGAAACAATCAGATATTATGAATGTCATGTAAAATGAAGAGACAAAATTAGAGACATAAGGGGATGCAAATAAAAATATAAGGTAAATAAAAGATAGTCAAACCAAACCAAATAGAGAGAAAAATGGAAAATACAGGAAAGTACTTGAGAATCAAATATGGATCATTCAAAAATAACTACCCCATACTCATGTTTTATCCCATACTCACTTCCTACCTTTCTTTGAAGATCACCAAATTCCCCATCATAAATTATAATTTCTGAAAGCTAACTACTTTTATCTTTAATGCCAAGAAAATTACAGGACATTGACTATTGTTATTTTTGTTTATCTCTGTTTAAGATATTCTAGAGAATCCAATCAGCCAAATCAAGAAATAATTTGTACAAATACTGGCATATCAAAAACTTTTTTCTCCTTTTGATGATCATATGCTTGCATTCCTAGAAAACCTGGCAACCAGTAAAAAAATTCAATGATTATTAAGAGAATTTGTCAAGGACAGCAATCAAACTAAATATAAAAAAATCAATAACCTACCTTCCAAACTAGCACAACTCATACATTTTATTTATAGAGAAAATATTAAGCAATAGTCCATACTAGGCCAGGTACTATTCCAGGTACTTGTAAAACATCAGTAAACAAAATATACAAAGATTCCAGACTCCTTGCAATTTAAATTTGAGAGCTTGGAATCAACAGAAATAATAACAAATAATTACAACGTATGTAACAAAGTGATAATTGTTAAAGAGAAAGGAAATATAGAAGTGGATTAGGATAAATGGAATTTAATGCATTATTACAAGTAGAAGTATAACTATATCTCTTCCCTACAATTCATCTTCTGCATTCAAATAAGAGAACTTTCTGAAATGAAATCTGTCTACACCAATTGTTTGCTCAGAACCCCTCTTCTGTTCTCAAATTGGCATGACATAAATGATGCTTCATTATTTTGTTTCACTGTTCATATTCTAGAGCCTTCTTAACTACTATCCACAATTGATGAGATACTTTGGAAATGCTGAAATGCTTCTTTCTCTGTTTAAGATATCCTGTTATCTGTGAGACTAGATAGTTTGTATTCACACCACAACACCCTGCTGAGTTTTATCTTTTCTGAAACCTTTTGTGACCTTTCTCAAAGAGAGTTAATCAATCTCTATTTCACCTATGAGTTTTATATGTACATTCACTTATATTACTACACAGCAATCTTATGTTTATATAACATACAGTTATTATGAAATTGCCATTATTATATACATAGTATATTGTTTCCTTTTCTAGGCAGTGAGCAGTGTGAGAACTGGCACAAGGTCATTTTTATCATTTCTTATCTCATAAGAATAAAAGAATGTTTGGTATATTATAATGATTCAATCCATGTTGAATATAATGATAAATAAAAATAATAAAAAATAATTTTAACTAAGGACTGTGAGACTGTCTTTTCAAAGGGCCATCTGTATTCAGAGATGACATGTACTGCTAAGTAAATACTTTTTACAAAGTAGATTCTGCAGATCACCATGACAGTTTACAGGCTCTAGAAGGTGTAGTATTAGCAAGTAGCAAAACTTTTAAATGAGAAGCTCGTATCTATGTCACAGATTTTCAATAGCACATAGTATTTATGAATGTAATATTGGAGAGAATCTTAAATTTTAATGAGGTGTTGACATTAAATGCAGATGAATACATCAATCTACATAATACATATAATTTCTTTTTGTACAAAAACCAAAGGGTTTGATTTGATTAAATGTAAAATCTGGGCATATGACTAAAAAAATGCTCACAGAATGAAGTCTTACTATAGAATCAAACAAATCTCATGCAAGGATTGAAGAAAATATCCCTATTTTCTTTAGACCATGAGTACTATTTTTAATGGTTGAGTATTCTTTGGTTAATATTATGTTCCAGAGACCAAAAAATTTAAAAATAAAGTTAAGGATTATAACATAATATAATATTTAGCCCCAGGAAATGGGAAAGAATCTGCCATTATTAATATTAATATTACTTTTAAACTTTGAGTAAGGCAACCAGACAGCACAAAAGAATACTATCATTTGTCTATGAGAACACAGATATCTAGTATTATATTTTACCTTGTATGGTATGACATATATTTGAAGTGTGAAATTTTGAAGTATATAAACCTTCTCATAAGAATTAATGAGGGTTGGGGTGCCTGGGTGCCTCAGTCGGTTCAGCGTCTGACTCTTGATTTAGACTCAGGTTATGATCTCATGGTTAGTGGGTTTGAGCCCCGTGTCAGATTTGAATAAATAAAAATAAACTAAAAAAAAAAAGAATTAAATAGGGTTACTTGTGTATGATACAAAGTAGTATCACTGGTCATAATATTTTAATTATGATTTTACTGTAATTTAAAAATTATATTTAATTTTCCAAGAGGATTTTGATTTAAAATATTTCCTAAGACGGCTTACCTCCAGAAAAATATATTTTGATAGCAATTTTTTTAATGTTTATTTTATTTACCTTGATAGAAAGAGTGAGAGACAGAAAACAGGGGATGGGCAGATAGAGGGAGAGAGAGAGAATCCCAAGCAGGCTCCGTGCTGTCAGCTCGATCTCATGAACCGTGAGATCATGACCTGAGCTGAAATCAAGAGTTGGACACTTAACTGACTGAGCCAGCAAACTCCCCAAGAGTAGTCTTTGATGTCTCTGATATTTGCACTAAAAAAGTCATAAAATTGTGCCAGTTTTATGATTTTACCTAGCTAAATATAAATTATGAAGACTAGAAAAGAGCTATCAACAATAAACAATGAGAAGTAATTTTAGGGAAAATGAGTTCACAATTTAGGTAAATAAATTAACATAAAGCTAAAACTTAACAGAACTGTAAACCATTCTGAAAAATTAGAAGGAAGAATTGAAGGGCTCATCCATGATGTTTTTTAAGTAAAAACTATTAAACATAGTACAATACGATTAATTATTTTTATTTGCCTTATATTATGATTCTATGCATGTATGTTTTATTCTTTTTATGAGTACTTTGGAGCAATTATCTAACACAGTTTTTGTTTTTTGTGGGGCTTATTTTGGTCTCTTGTTTTGTAATTACAGTGTAGTTAACATACAGTGTTATATCAGTTTCAGGTGTACACTATAGTGATTCAACAATTCTATACATTACTCAGTGCTCATCATGAGCCCTTCACCTACTTAACCCATCCCCCCAACCACACCCCCTGGTAACCATCTGTTAGTTAAGAGTCTGCTTTTGGTTTCTCTCTCTCTCTCTCGCTCTCTTTCATTCTCTCTTTTTTCTTTGTTCATTTGTTTTGTTTCTTAAATTCCACATATGAGCGAAATTAAATGGTATTTGTCTTTCTCTGACTGGCTTACTTTGCTTAGCACTGTACTCTCTAGATCCAACCATGTGGTTGCAAATGGCAAGACTTCATTACTTTTTTTTTTTTTTAATTTTTTTTCAATGTTTTTTATTTATTTTTGGGACAGAGAGAGACAGAGCATGAACGGGGGAGGGGCAGAGAGAGAGGGAGACACAGAATCGGAAACAGGCTCCAGGCTCCGAGCCATCAGCCCAGAGCCTGATGCGGGGCTCGAACTCACGGACCGCAAGATCGTGACCTGGCTGAAGTCGGACGCTTAACCGACTGCGCCACCCAGGCGCCCCTAGACTTCATTACTTTTTATGGCTGAATAATTATCTCATTTTGTGTGTGTGTGTGTGTGTGTGTGTGTGTGTGTGTGTGTGCCATATCTTCTTTATCCATTCATCTATTGATGTACAGTTGAGCTGCTTCCATAATTCGGCTAATGAAAATAATGCTTCAATAATCATAGGGGTGCATACATCCCTTCGAATTAGTATTTTCATACTCTTTGAGTAAACAGCCACCTAATACACTGTTTGATAGCTTAACTGACCTTGTCAGAGGACAAAGTAGGTTGGGTGTCAATTTAATAATATGCAAAGGAGTTCAATGAATCCCATTATATATCATCCCATATATATTATTATTTAAATAAGAATTTTTTTGCTTGTCTAATAAAAAGTAAATATTCTGGAGACGATCTATTCAACAGGTAATTTTACAGCAGATTTTCCTGACAGCTAGCCATGATCAAAGCCCAAGAAAGGTACACATAGATGACTACATGGAAGAGGAAGGCAGTATCCAAAGGCTACAGTAAGAAGTAGTAATCTGGAGAATGAAGAGGGTTCTACAACAGAGACAATGCATGTATTCATTTCCCAAACCAGTTTTCCTCCTCCAATGCCCATTACAGGGATCCCCTGCTTTTCAAGAGTTCAGGTTTACCACTTTGCTTTTAAGAAAAACCTACATTAGTACCTGTTTCCACTCACTGAAAGAAATCTGAAGAGGTTTTGGCTTTTATGGAAGAAGGTGAAAAGCAAAAATAGCATTCAACATTTGTTTTGCAGCAAGCCACTGTAGTGGTAGCACACACCCCAAGCAGCAAAAGTGGCACCGCCAAGCTCCTTCCCTGGCAACTATTCTCAGCATCTTGGCATCAAGCTGCCATCTGGGAGCTGTCTGTGAGCATCTGTGTGTTATCTCGATTTATTTTGTGCATCCGTTGGCAAGATGTGTTCTAAGGTACCAGAAAAGCCTAAGAAAGGTTATTTTGGGGGTCTGAAAATGCTCAAAATTTTTCGATATCAGTTAATGGTAATTGTGTCTTTGCTTTATACCATTTCTGCTTACCAACGATTTTATGGAAACACCATTTTGGATAGTAGGGAAAACCTGTTTAACAGTCATGTTTCTAGGGGCGCCTGGGTGGCTCAGTCGGTTGAGTGTCCGACTTCTGCTCAGGTCATGATCTCGAGGTCTGTGAGTTCGAGCCCTGCTTCGGGCCCAGTGCTGACAGCTCGGAGCTTGGAGCCTGTTTCAGATTCTGTCTCCCCCTCTCTCTCTGCCCCTCCCCCACTCATGCTCTGTCTCTCTCTCTGTCAAAAATAAACATTAAAAAAATTATTTAAAAAAGTCATGTTTCTAATTCTAGGCACAGAATATGGCAAAAGTGACATTTTTAGTATATTTGAGAGTATAAGTGGAGTACTGACTGACCTTTATCTTCACTTTGTCTACCAGCAGATGAAGTAAGCAGATTTGTGACTTAGTACCTTCCTTCTTTCTTTTCTCCTTTCTCTCCTCCTTCTTTTGTCTTTCTTCTCTGATTTCTCCTTCTCCTCCACCTCCTCCTCTTTTCTTTTCTTCTTTTCAGATGATTCATCAGTTTTCAAAGATGTCTAGATGCCCAAGTTATTCTTTCTATTCAACAGATATATATATCTGTATACCTCCATGTAGGATCATCTGCTTGAGATGCTGTAGTTTATGCAAGGTCATTAACTGTGTAGTGCACATTTTTCCAAATATTTTAGAAGTAAAATATTTAGGGTTTTTTCCTTCTTTGTTTCCATTATATAACTGACAGAAATTCCATTTATTTAAAATTGAGATACTATACTGCAGATTCTAAGTATGTCAAAATTTTGGTTAAATAAATATTTTTAATATATATTTGGGAATTAATTTATATGAAGTATGTTACAAATGGGTGGAAATTAAGTGACATTTGCTTATTTATATAATGGTAGTAATTATTATTTTTTTCAACGTTTATTTATTTTTGGGACAGAGAGAGACAGAGCATGAACGGGGGAGGGGCAGAGAGAGAGGGAGACACAGAATCGGAAACAGGCTCCAGGCTCTGAGCCATCAGCCCAGAGCCCGACGCGGGGCTCGAACTCACGGACCACGAGATCGTGACCTGGCTGAAGTCGGACGCTTAACCGACTGCGCCACCCAGGCGCCCCTGGTAGTAATTATTAAAGCCATTATTTATATGTTTATAAGAAATGACACGAATAATTGAAAAATATATAACTGTGAAAATTAAAAATATAACTGAAGATTAAAGCTGTGAATGGAGGCAAACTGTACTATTTATAAATTGATTTCCTTGACCCTTTTTAGTAAATTTTAAATTCATTGTAGTATGCATATGTGAAACTTCTCTGAAACATGAAAGCTACTGGCAGCATCACTGCTTTATTTTTTCAACTTTATTTATTATTATTCTTTAATGTTTATATATATTTTCAATTTTATTTTTATTTTTTAATGTTTATATATATTCATATTATATATGTATATGTAATATGTATATATTATACACTTGAGAGTGTGAGCTGGGGAGAGGCAGAGAGAGACAGAACGACCCCGAATCTGAGGTAGGCTCCAGGCTCTGAGCTGTCAGCACAGAGCCCAATGCTGGGCTTGAACCCAGGAACTGTGAGATCATGACCTGAGCCGAAGCCAACGCTTAACCGACGGAGACACCCAAGCGCCTCTATTTTTTTTTTTTTCAATTTTATAATGAGATAATTGTATCATCCTCTGAAATGATGGCTTAAGAAATCAATTTTATCTTGTCACTTTCCTCAGGAAGCTGCAGTAGGAGAAAACTACTTTATAATAGAAATATTCAGACATTCTTCCAGTAGAGTGTAGTATGTCACATTTATAGCCCTTTATTTTAGGGCATGTGAAACTCTCCATGTGCTCTGCAAAACATTTTATACTGTTCAACTTGTGTGACTTGCAATTAATCTCAGTGTAACAGAACAGCAGGAAATATTTCTGAGGTTTAAGAATGTTTTCTTTTCCCAATTTTTCTTACAATATAGAATCTGGACATGCCATGAGAAAATTAGTTTTCCTAAAATTATAATAAATACTGTTGCAACACCTGGAATTTTTGTAGAAAGTTGCTCTTCTGCATGTTTCAAAGTTATTATTATAGTGAGGTGATCATTTTACTTTGACAATAAACTGTATTTTCATTGCTGTCATCAGCTGTACTCTACTGCCTTATTGGGTATCTTCACCTGCTCTTTGGTCCTTTCAACTGAGCATGTTTCAAAATTTCATTCTCCATTCGTCATACTTCTCTGAACCTTGATTTCTTAATGTGTGAAATAGACAAATTATCCTACCTAATTTCTAATCTTTCTCCCAGCTCTTAAACTATATAATGTTTTTTTGTGTGTCTGGTCTCCCCAAAGACAACCTCCTCATTGTGAGTTTCTTCTTTGAAATGACACCACCATTTATCCAGGTGATCACATTTAAATTTTCAAATAAAAGAAAAAAAGAAATTTTCTTTTTAAATTTTCCTTTTCTTTTTTTAAAGTTTATTTATTTTGAGAGAGAGAAAGTGTGTGAGCATGCTCACACACACGTGTGTGGGAAAGGGACAGAGAAAGAGGCAGAGAGAATCCCATGTAGGCTCTGAGCTGATGGAAGTCTGGACTTGGAGCTGGAACCCACAAACTGTGAGATCATGACCTGAGCCAAAATCAAGAGTTGGACCCTTAAGGGGCTGAGTCATCCAGGCGCCCTTCAAAGTGTATCCTTTGCTTTATCCTTATTGCTTCACAAAAGAAACTCATACATTTTGTTCTTCTTAATGTTTGTTTTCTTCTCCATTCTCTTCTCATTTTTCTCATGTCAGTTTGGATACACATTAACTTGATCCTAATTCCTGGCATTGGTTTCAAATTCTTCAAAGGTTCTTCCTCTTCAAATCATCCTTTTCTCAAATCTGCCAGAACAGCCCCATTCATAATCAAATTCACTCCTGACCCCTCTACTTATCAAATTAACTGTAAACATAATAAAATTCTAGCATTCATGATTCCAACAACTATCTCCAACTCTAGTTCTATTGCTTACCAAACAACATACAACTCTGCTCCACCTGAACTGAACAATATACTTTTCTTAAAAAACATCTTTTGTGTTTTTTTTTTTGAGGGGGTGGAACTTATTATTTGCTTGATGCTGTTTGATTGTATTAGTTTGATTTGCATTATTATTGTATCTATCTATCTATCTATCTATCTATCTATCACCTATCAAGCTATCTTTATCTGTAGAAATTCCATGCATATGCTACATGCTTTTCTTTCTTTGGGATTTTTTTTTTCCTGTCTAATCAAAGGACAGTGTATTCATGAAAGTACTATACAGTTGCCATAGTGATTTTGTCATCAAAAGTAAAAGCTGAGGAAACCTAGAACCAACTCACTAATTTTTTGATACAAGAAAACTGAATATCCACTTGCTCGATGATCTAACAAAGTCATTTTTACTTGAAGGCAAACCTGGGGCTACAATAGATAGCCTACCTCAAAATATGGAGAAATTTTATGACATTGTATGGTGATTTGTTTCATTTAGCTGCACTATGTACTTCCTACCTTTATTATTGTGATTATTCTAGTCTCCTTTGAACTATTTTATGTATTTATAGTTTTCTGCCAATAGATTATCTCCTTATTTGCAGATAATATGACTCATTTACCCTTTTTATTGCTCTTTAAAATGGGGAAAATATGTATGAAAGTATCTTTGGGTCATAAAGTCATAACCAAAAACTTTAGTTAATTGAAATACTCATGGACTTACTGATGATACCTATGTCTATATCTACCTTTATCTATAGCCATAGTTATATCCGTATCTATATCTACAGCTATACATAGCTGTAGCTGTATCTATATCTCTCTATATGTATGCCTATATCTACAAATAGTCATCTCATAAAAATAATAGAACACAGTACCCCCTTTTCCACAAACATTTTAATTTTTTAATGTTTATTAATTTTTGAGAGAGAGAGAGAGAGAGAGAGAGAGAGAGAGAGAGAGAGAGACAGAGCATGAGTGGGGGAGGAGCAGAGAGAGAGGGAGACACAGAATCTAAAGCAGGCTCCAGGATCTGAGCTGTCAGCACAGAGCCCGATGCAGGGTTTGAACTCGCATTCAATCATAACCTGAGCTGAAATCAGATGCTTAACCAACTGAGCCACCCAGGCACCCCTCCACAAACATTTTAAAGTCCATTGAAGTGCATGGCTAAGAATGACTTCCTACACTCATATGTAATTGCAGAACTAATTTAACTTTTAAGTTTGAAAAACATGAAACAAATTATTGAAAAGGTTTGATATTTAATTGAAATATTAGTTGAACATATTTTACCAGTTCTGCATGAAATCAGAATTTGCTCATTGTTAAACTACCTTCTTAGGCCACCTTTGACTTGTGAATGTGGCTCAGATGTCTAACATTCTGTTTGTCTTTAAAGAAGAAAAAGTTCTTACTTCTAAGCAAAGTTGCAATTTAACTCTGACTTTATTGAAACAAGACCACACACACACACACACACACACACACACACACACACACACGTATACATAATCTTCCATACATATTTCTGGGGAGCGATCTAAATTTTCTATTATCTTCCTTTGCATATATTATAAAACATATAAAAATATCTATATGTAACTGATTGCTACACTTTATCATCTTGCATGCTTAAATAGTTTTGATTTTCTTAAATATATATACTGAGCATATCTGGTTGATTGGCTGATTTTTGTTTTTATTATCTCAAAGAGAAACCCCACATCTGTTAGCCATCACTCCTCAAACCCCCCACTAACCCCAGCCCTAGGCAGCCTCTAATCTTTACTCTCTGGACATAGATTTGTCTCTTCTGGGCATTTCATATAAATGAAATCATATAATATGTGGTCTTTTGTGACTGAATTCTTTTATCTAGAATAATGTTTTCAAGGTTTATTCATGTTGTAGCATGTGTCCAGACTTCATTCTTTTTTATATCTGGATAATATTCTAAAGATATCCCACATATTGTTCATCCATTCACCAACTGATGGACATTTGGGTTGTTTCTACTTTTTGGCTGCTAGAGTATTTTTGTACAAGTTGTTGTAGACATATGTTTTCATTTCTCTTGGGCACGCACCTATGAATGGAACGCTGGGTCTACAGTAACTCTATGTGCAGCTGTTTGAGGAACTGCCAGACTGTCATTCACAGCAGCTGTATCATTGTACAATCTCACCAACAGTTTATGAAGGTTCTAATTTCTCCACATCTTTGCCAACACCTGTTATTAACTATCTTTTTACTATAGCCATTCTAATGGTGTAAAGTGGCATCTCATGGTGGTTTTAATTTGAACTTCCATGATAGCTAATGATGAACATCTTTTCATGTATTCCTGGCCATGAATCCAAATCCTTTCTGCATTTACTAATTCGGTTGTTTATTTTGCTATTTTTGTTGTTATTGTTGTTGAGTTGTAGAAGTTCTTTATATATTCTGCATATGAATCCCTTATCAGGTTTGTGATTTGAAATATTTTCTCCCAATCTGTGGATTACCTGTTACTCTGTTGATAGTGTTCTTTGATGCACAAAAAATTTAAATTTGAATCGGTTATTTTATCTATTCTTTCTTTTGTTGGCTGTGCTTCTGGTATCATAGCAAATAAACCATTGCCAAACCCAAAATCTTGAAAATTTTCTCTTATGTTTTTTTTAGACCTTTATAGTTTTAGCTCTTATGTTTATGTCTTCAATACACTTGAGTTACTTTTTTATGTGGTATAAGGTAAGGTTTTTGTCTATCTTTTAATTGGGTTATTTGTCTTTTTATTAATGAGTTGCAAATTCATTTATTTTTATGCACTTATGATAGTTTCTTCCTTTGGTTTGTGAATTCCTTAGGGCAGAGCTACCTTCCCAATTTTGGCATCCTCAGAGCACAGCCTGATGATAGACATAAAGTAGATGCTGAAAAATATTTACTGAATTGAGTTTATACAAGATATCTGAACAATAGTAATCACGTTGTTATTGAAGAGAGTATATGGCAGATTATGCACTCCATCTATTTTGTTCATTTAATAATGTTCAGGTTTGAAATCACCTAAAGTGCCTTCTTTTATTGCATTTCCTTGATGCTCTTTGGTCTCATTTCGTGGGTAAATTTCTCTTGCCAGCCCAATCCAAGACTAAATCACGTTGGTTCCTACTTGTTTCCTTAGAAGCCTTTATTGTCAATCTCCTTTCCTTTTCAATAGTCCTAAACCAGGATACATGGGCAAAGAAGTATCTAATTCAGGTAAAGCCATCCCCATGTGTATGAGGATGATATGCCCCATGACAATCTGGAAAACATCTTATCTAGGTCCCCACATATAGCCTTAGTCTTTTAAAGGTTTGGTCTTCTAAATTTGGATGTTTATGGGAAATGGCTCAACTTTAAATGATTTCTAACAAACACCCAGGAGGACAACAGTTTGTGAATTTGCCCTTATAGGCATTTACTATATATATGAGTGTGTGTGTATGTGAGTCTGTATTTATCCTATATACTTACATTTAATACTTATTTTATATAATATATTTACATGTATATTTATATTTACATTGATATAATATATATACATTTCATACATGTATAAATGTATATATTACATTATATACATTTATATAATATATGTACATAAAACTTTTCATAAACATTTCTGGAGAGCGATCTAAATTTTGTATTATCTTTCTTTGTGTAGATTACAAACTATGGATAAATCTGTATATATAACTGATTGCTATATTTTATCATCTGGGATGCTTAAATATCTTTGATTTTTAAAGATATATATCCTGGGCATGATTTTATATTAATTGATTTTTTGAGAAAGTGCATATTGTGTAAGATTGCTGAAAATCACCCAGAATTAAAACAAAACAAAACAAAACAAAACAAAACAAAACAACAACAACAACAACAACAACAAAACACTCATCCAAGAGAAACAGCAATAGGTGAAAAGAATTTGAAGCAGGGAGACATTTTTAAGCAATGGAAAACAAGGAATATTTTTCATCAATGAACAAAGTTAGGAAAAGGTAATCATTTTCATTAAAGGAAGAATATACATGGTTGGTGGAGAATGATAATGAAAATATCCTTGGCCGATGTTTGAATGTGTCTTTGTATTTCACTTCATGTACCAGGATTCAGTGGGAAGTTAGAGGTTGACCCTGACTATGCAATAATGACATCAATACATTCAGTTAAATGGGAAAAAAGTCACCTTACTGAGAAAAAAATAACATCACTCAAATTGGTCATTTTTCATTGTGTAAGAAAAGTATTGAGATAATTAGCCAAAATTCTCAAGTAAACAAAATACTCCATCATTGTGAAGGCATCATCAGTGTAAGTAAAATATCAACTGGACAAATTAGTCTCTCATATCAACACTGGACTTTCCAATTCTGGCACTTACAAGATAAGTGACTTTTACTAAGCCATTTATGTTCTCTGAAATTCAGTTACCTCATTTTAAAAATAAAATGTCTAACTCAAAGAGTGGCTGTATGTTTAAAGTAAAATAGAATGATTTCAAGTGAACACAGAATCTATCATGTAGTAGAAACTCCTTTTTACCTCTTTCAGGCCAAGACCTCTTAGTCAGACATATGATTGATTAAATCATGTGATATTGCTATGGCTTTTAAATTTTGCTGTCTATGCCAATGGAGAGTATCTAAAGAAGCAAGACAAGTACTGTATAATAGAAAACAGTCTAATTCTATCCTGGGATTTGAGTGAACTAAATATATTTTATGATTCATCTAATTCACATAGTACATCAAATATCTCATTGTAATTAACATAAAAAGTTATATAAGTACATACTTTTTTCAAGTTCTCTAATGTGAATTATATATATTAATTTTACCTCATTGGAACATGCATGAAATATCTTATGTGTCAGGGACAGTACTAAGATGTAGGAGATATAATAACAAATCATGCTTATGTTATTACATGGCAAGGAATAATGGCCCAAATTTACTGGGGGTTACATTAAAATGTTACACAAAAATGCCATGAGACAGGTAAATGGAGGTTACATGCGGTGGAGGTGGGGGTAGAGTGGACCATTGCACAAGTCAGGTTGTCACTAGCCCATGTGGTGTCTCTGAGTAAGTGAGAAAAGGGTATCTCTTACTCTATCCAGATACATTCCCAAGCCATAGAGTAAGGCTGATGAGTTGAGTGACAACTGGATTTCAATCCTATCTGTCCCCTTGGTTAGGGTATCAGTACAATAGATACAAAGTACAGCAGCTTTGTGGCCCTAGATCAGGGATTATAACCCAGTTTTATTTTGGTAATGACATTAAAGAGTTTCACCACTGTGCTAACTAGCAATTTAGCAGATGGAATGTACAAACTATGGATACGGGTGGTGACAGAATGAGTCGCGATGGCAGAGTTGTCACTCTACACTCAGCTTGGGTAAAGCCTTATTTTTTATTTTAGTTCCCTCCTTTGAATAAGATAATGGGTTTCCTATCAGCCCCGGTCCAGGAAAATTTTGAGTCAGGCAAACTATTCCCCTGCCCCTCTTGGTTCCTGCCTGAGTCCACTGATTACCTGATGATTCACATTCTGTTCACATCTCATTCTCTGAATTAATGGTTTTCAAAGTATTTTTTCCTGCATAAATATTTCTTCAAAATATATAATATGAATTGTGAATTTATTGTGAGGAACAGCCAGCTCATAGTCCCACTGATTTCTCTGCTTCCCTGCTTTCAGGTACCTCTGGGACATCACCAGGGCACCATAGACTGAACAGGGCACTCCAGAACTGTTAAGATTCTTTTGTTTGTTCTACAAAAGATCCATCTATTTCCCATTTCTCCTGGGATATCTAAAAATATATATTTAAACCCAAGGGTTAATGGCTTCTCCCTACCTATGCACTACTTGAAAAAAGGTTTCTAACACCTTAGCCTGAAAGAGTAGATCAAGTGCCATGGGGAAAAAATCATAATTTATCCTCTCGTTCACCATAAGGAGCTGATTCTGCTCCTATTTAGAAGTGGTCTTCCTTGATTCTGTTCTAACGACCTTAATAAAATGCTCAGATCTTGTGATTGATCAAGTTAGTTAATATATTCAGGTTTGAATTTCCATATACACAAGTGGATTTAATGTTACATATCTAGCAGAGCTATTATAAGACCTGAATACATTATATGTCAGAGACCTAGTGCAAGGCTATCAGGAAAGAGTATTAATTATTATAGGAAAGTAACAGGGATGGGCACATTAAATATCCTTTCCTTTGGAGTTCAAAATTCTCGTGAACTAAAAACACATGCATTGGATAGGAAGCTCATGGACAGAAGTCAAGATACCCATTGACTTCAAGACTGCCACTTTGGCCAAGATCCATGGCCTTCCAATTAAGAAAACATTTTGTTGAGACTTGAGGAGGCAGTGATATGGGAGTATTTTTACAAATGTTTAGGCAGGTATGACTTAGAAGAAATATAAGTTAAGAAAGTATATGTATTAGAAGCTAACTTCCAAAATTCATGTCCCTTTCAGAAAACTATGCTTTTTACAAGACAGTGCTCTCTTATGGAAAATAAAACTACCTTCACCAGCGCAAGAGTAAACAATACTTTGGAAATAAGAAGAAACATTAATCATTACCATCCCTTTTCTCTAACCTCATAATATGTTTCTCTAACATATGTTTCCCAAAGTTCAGGTAAAATACCTTTTGAGTAATCCATTCATTCTGAAGCCAAAAATGATGTGAGGGAATATTTTACTCTGTCTTCCTGGATATGATAGGAACCAGAAGCCATTCTATAACTTAAATTTGGCAAGTTTTGTTTTATTTTCACTGACATTATAATGTTGACACAATCAAAATTCATCTCTTGGAATGACTGAATTACTTTGCAGTAGTGCAAATATTGCTTTCCATGAAGTATAAGTAATAGACATTTTATTTTCCAATCTTTACTAAGAGAAAGTAAGCCATTATTTTAATTTCTAGTAGAATGTTAGCAAGAAAATCCTGAGTACATTAACCAAAATCTTCTCTTTGTTTTGATTGCCTTTTTTTATATATAACTAATAGAACACACAGATTGGTTTCTACTTGTGTCTTTAGAAAAAAATTACCACATACACAGAGAGAAGGGGTGGAGTTTGCTAACCTCTTAACTGTCTTTTAATGTAGTTATTTGGTACTCTGCAAAGTTTTATTAGTGTCATGTTCTTTTGATTGTGGATAGATGTGTATTAGTGAAGTGAGAACAAAGGCATTTGTAAGGAGACAATCAATCCAAGAGCGGTTTATGAGCAGCCAGCAATTTGAACCAACTAGGCAATTGGGAAGTAGATCTCTGTGTTGCAGGCGCATGGCGCAGAATTAAAAACCAGAACTGGAGTTAAGAGGCCTAAGTTTCCTAGTATTCCCATTGCTCTTATATTACACTTTGGGTAGCAGTGCCACAGTTCTTAGATTTCTACTTTTTTTTTTTTCATTTTTTTCTGACTACTTTTAGTTTTGGGAGGCTTCTACTGATTTATCATCAAGCTCCGAGAGTTCTTTCTTTCTTTCTTTCTTTCTTTCTTTCTTTCTTTCTTTCTTTCTTTCTTTCTTTCTTTCTTTCTTTCTCTTTCTCTGTCTTTCTTTTGAGAGACAGAGAGAGAAAGAGAGAACGTGCATGTGCAGGGAGAGGGAGAGGGAGAGAGCAAGTCTTAAGCAGTCTCCATGTGCAGCATGGAGCCAACATGGGACTCAATCTCATGACTATGAGGTCATGACCTGAGCTGAAATCAAGAGTCAGTTGCCTAACCTAATGAGCCACCCAAATGCCCCTCAGAGAATTCCTCTTTAGCCATGTGCAACCTACTAATAAGCCATCAAAGACAGTATTTTCTGTTGAAGTATTTTTTTATTTCCTCTACCATTTCTTTTTGGTTCTTTCTTAGAATTTTCATCTCTCCGCTCACATTACTCATCTTGTCTTTTATGCAATGTGGTTTATCCATTAGAGCACTTCACATATTTGTTAATCATAGTTATTTTAAATTCCTTGTGTGGTTAAGTCCAACATTCCTGCCATATCTGACTCTGCTCCTGATGCTTGCTGTGTCCCTTCCAACTGTGTTTTTTGCCTTTTAGCATGTCTTGTAATATTTTTTTCTTTATAGCTGAACATGATTCTTGGTACAAGGAACTGCTACAAATAGATCTTTGGTAACACGGAAGTGAGGTATGGGGAAGGGACACATTCTGTAGTCCTAAGAGTAGGTGTCATTCTTTTAGTGAGTCTGTGCCTTGGATTGTGAACATTACAGTTTTTCTCTGTTCCTCCCTCTACTCCTTTAGGTAGGATCAGATGGCCTTGTAGATGGCTAGATCCAGCTAGAGTTGGGTATTTCCCTTTCTTTACATGGGTCAGGTTCTGATAAACCCCCAGCAGATAGGTTGTGGTTAATTAGCTTCTCCTGATGGCAGCCTTTGTTAGAACAATGTGCTATGGTGTTATTTCTAAATGGTTCTTTTTCCCCTCCACCTGCCAGAAACAAAGACTCTGTTAAGCTCATGGAGGTAAAACACTATAACTGGGTCATGTAGGAATTTTTAGCTCTTGGACTTGCCCACATTGAGACCTTCCATTCAGTTGTGGTTCAGGTCTCCCCACTCCAGCAGTGGTTCCCACCAAGATGGCAGTTTGTGAGTCTCTGCTCCCATAAGCTATGATTCTCTGCATTCACTCCAATTTTGGGGACAGAGTTTGCCCTATGACCTCACTTCTCTTAAGGATCTGAGAAGAGTGGTTGATTTTTCAGTTTGCTCAGGTTTTTACTTGTTATAACAGTATGCTGACTTCCAAGCTTACAGACTGGAGGCTGGAAGCCCAAATATTCTCTAGAGTCTCAACTGCCTCATCAGTACAATAAAGAAAATGAACCAACTTGGTCACTAACTTTTTCACACTCTCACTGAGGTCAATGGAGATGGAAAGCTATTCATGAAAAGTTAGAGGACTCCTGTTCTGTTTGTAGCTTTTTTTCTTTCCTATCCAAGAATTACTCAAAACTGAACAGTTCACAAGTTCGTTTCACTTCCAGTAGGAATTATTTTTTTTTGTTTCTACTGTAAACATTTGTAGGCAGCCAAATTTTTACTTGTATATTAAACCAAAGAAGTTTGTAACTCTATTGTCTATATTTATTCAACTTGTTTCATACCTGTGTGGAGCTAAATAAAATAACTTACATTTGTTTAGCACTTTACAAAGTAAAAGGTGTTCACTAAGAGCTAAGGAGTGACAGAAATGCTGGAAGCCCAATGTACTTGGAAAACAATTTTTTTTCACTATACTTTTTTGAGTTAACTATAATTTCTCGACCTATGTTCCATCACTGCTTATCTGCACATTGTCTTATATTTCTGTGCTCCCCTAATTGGAGTAGATCATAAAAAGAAACATGAGTGTATGCTTCTAATGATGTCCCAACAGTTGTAAGCTAATAATACATGTTTCTGTGCCTGATATATTTGGGTGGATGCCATGAAAGTGAATTTATTTAACCATTATTGATGAATTTTGCTAAATCTCACAATTTATGGTTTAATGATGTTTCTTTCCCACAAGGGATTTCTACAGTAAAAATACAGAGGTAAAATAATTTATTTTCAATGAGACAGACTGACTTTATAGGTTAATGTGCTTTCATTTTGAAGGTAAACTCTATCATTTTAGTCAATTAACTTTTTGTCCTTTGTTCAAAGTTCAGAAATGATAAGAAGTTACTTTTGTTACTTTATCCAATCTGAGAGTTTCTCTGAAGTTGTAATTACTGTATTGAGAATTTTAGATTTATTGCACTTTGCCAGTCTTGAAGAGGCAACATGTATCCAGTACAAGTGGAATTTTCTGTAATGGATTTTATCTGGTGGTCAAGACCTTTTTAAAGTAATAGAACTAAGGTCTCACTGTTCATCTGATACAAATAACTGCACTGAAAGGAAAGGAGTTTTGATTAATATTCTTTTACAAATGCAGTAAGATTGTGCTTCTGCTGTAAGTGCAAAAGCTAACGATGGAGTCTGGTTGCAACTGCAATGAGAATTTACCACATACCCTAATTCAGAAATTCCACATTTCACAAGTATTTCAACTGATTCATAATTGGTTTATTGCCACTAAAATTCACTGTTAATCATATACACATATTAATTATTTGAATTACTATTATGAATCTGAAGCACAGATTTGAAAGCTTGGATTGGGACTCAGACTCCTGCACTTGGCATTAATGGATAAAAATCTGTCTTTCAGACTCTGAACTTTTTTCTTCTGGTTTTCCCAAAGTGACCTACTCTGATTTGACTCACTGGAAATGCCATACTCATTCTTCTCTAGTTACTTAAATAGTAATCTTCCTTCCAAATTCAGCTTAAGTTTGTCCTATTCTCTATAATTCTTTGCTTGTGACTCCAAACCATACTGAACTCCATTATTTCTCATCTTGATCAATCATTGGGTATTTATTTTAAACATCCTTAGATTTTTTAGGATGCAACAAAGCCTATATGTACTTGTTGGTAATCTCAGGTCTATTGTTAATAACACTAGTGGGGTAAATAAATCAAGATATTAAAAATATACCATGCGATAGAAGAAATAGTATTTAAGATTCTTTGTCTCTTGTTTAAATTAAAACTGATATTTTTCACAATAATAACATTATTATAAGTGAAACTAGAAGAAGTGAATTCAAACAAATCACTAGTGTTTACTGGAGAAGAGTGTACAGACAGCTATGCAACAAGAATATTAAATTTATATCATTGATGAAGACGTCAGTTCCTATTAGTTCAATAGTTAAAATAAACACTTTTAAAGTGACTCTAAGGAACATGGTTCCTGAGCATAAGGAAAACAAGCTGCAATAAATATACTTTCTTGTTTCTTATTTCTAATATTTAACATATCTTTGACTAAATAAATATGAAAAAGCATATCAGTCTTGAAAAATAATCTTCTCATATAAATAACACAAATTATTAATTTAGTACAATTTATAAGATAAAATCTTATAAAGATAAAATCTTATTAATCTTATAAAGATAAAAGTTGCCTGAAAAGGCAAAAATGACTTTACTATCAATAATGTTTTATTAATCAAATAATATAAATAAAATACATAAGTAAAATAAATTTAAAATTTTATAATGAAATATACATTTTAAAACTCAAAGTACTTTTAAAGGATTTTTTAAATATTCAGGAAATATTTCATAAATGTCAATAATTCTGCTTTGTTTTGTGACATATATGAAAAACAAGTAACATTTCATATAGTCCATCTTACAAAGCTTTAGAGATGAACATAATACTTTCATGCAATTACATGATACCTTGGGGATTTTGAGGTCAAGAGCAGTTGCAGGAGAATGATAAAATATGACACAGATCATCAGATGACAAGAACATTCCAGTTTAAAGGAACAGTTTAATCAAATGCAGAGAGGCCAAAGCAAACACATAATATGTGATCAAGGTATGAGATGTTAAGAACAATAGTTGTCGTAATTAGGAAAGAGCCAAATACTAAGACTTAGCATCCTGGGAGCAGTAGTTTAACATATTGAAATAAATAGTGGAGAGCTTTTGTAGGTTGTGAACACAGTGAGTGTTAGGAAAGTGATATTTTAGAAACTTTAGATTTGATATGCAAATGTAAATTAGACTATAATGG
This sequence comes from Felis catus, assembly GCF_018350175.1. Classification (NCBI taxonomy): domain Eukaryota; kingdom Metazoa; phylum Chordata; class Mammalia; order Carnivora; family Felidae; genus Felis; species Felis catus. Next base: position 90,128,803 of record NC_058375.1, on the reverse strand, counting down.
AAGGGGAATCTCAAAGACAATGAGATTATCAAGGAAAACAATTCAAGATGGAAATTTGAGGTCTGGGATGGTAGCAATATGATGAAGAAAGTATTCCAAAAATAAAAATATTTCAAAGAATAAAATGCATGACTTTGATGACAATTAAATGTACAGTAGTGAAGAAAAAGAGTAATTATTTGACAGCCTGAAGATTCACAAACATATCAAATGAAAATTGAATTTGCCCTTGGAGGTTATTTTTGAAACAAAAAGATCATCTCAGGTGGAGACATTAAATTGGAAAGTTTCAAATGACTATTGGATAGCCAATAAAAATGACATAAAAGAGGTGAATTTTAGTGATTGAAGTGCATTTTATACAGCTTGATGAAAATTATGAGAAAGACCTATGTGAAACTGGAGTAATTTTGGAGTAATTTTCAGGTGATTTTATTTAGGGAGAAAAAAAGTATAAAAGAAGATATATAGTACCTTACCTATCTTTTTCTGTAAGAAAGAAGTGAAAATGAGAAAATACACCTATATCTGTTTATCATTATGAAAAGAAACACTGGGACAAATCATAAAATTATGAAGTTTATATACAAAGGATAGGGTATGTGTGCGGTAAAGGGACACAAAAAGGAGTGACAAGATAAACTTTTTTATACAATTTTCACTTTAAAAGTATGTTAATACTGTGTATAAAAATAAATTAAAACAGTAATATTGGGAAAGAGTGGAAAAATTCAAACTTAAAGCAAACTAAAACAAATGACCCTAAATATATTTCAAATGAATACTCTAACCACAAAGAAGGAAAAGGAGGAAGGGAAGAAAGGAAGAAAATCAGAAAATAAGAAAAGAAAAAAAAGAACTCATGCAGATAGCTTAGGAACACATGTATATTAATTGATTATATATTCTGAGTCCCTTTTACTCTACAGCTGTACTGGCTGTGTGGATTAGGAACAAAGTGCAAAGAAATTCTGAAGTCTTTTTAGTAGATATATTTATGGTAGTGGTAAATGGAGATTCAATTCTGAAACCAATTTCAGTGAAATGTAGGATCAATCAAATGAATAAATGTGCTGATGGTGGTGGCTGGAATTCTCAGTTCTCAGAGTGGAAGAAAGAAGAGGCCTCATCAGACATCTATACAGTAAAATGGTCCCAAAATGCAGGTTCATAATTTTGGGTCTCTTTGCTCTTCAGGCTTTGGCCCAGTAATTGTTTCCTTTTAATTTTTATTTTTTAACATTTATTCATTTTTGAGAGACAGGAAGAGATACAGCACAAGTAGGGGAGGGGCAGAGAGAGAGACACACAGAAACCAAAGCAGGCTCCAGGCTCTGAGCTGTCAGCACAGAACCCAACGTGGGGCTCAAACTCACAAACCATGAGATCATGACCTGAGCTGAAGTCGGACACTTAACTGACTGAGCCACCCAGGTGCCCACCAATAATTCTTTACCTTATCATTAACTCTCCAATGCCCTTGAACAGATTTTTTTTTTTCTTTTTTAATTTATCCAAATTTTCTGGTCATACCCTGCAAGATTCTTTGTCCATTACTGGAAGAAAAACATATACATATATATATAACATACACACACACACACACATATACATGCACATATATAATATATATTATATATGTATGTGTATATATATGTGTGTGTATATATGTGTGTGTGTGTATATATACATATATGTATAATATATGTATATATATATAAAATATATTTTGGGGCACCTGGGTGGCTCAGCTGGTTAAGTGTCTGACTTCGGCTCAGGTCATGATCTCACAGTTCGTGAGTTTGAGCCCCATGTCAGGCACTGTGTTGACTGCTCAGACCTTGGACCCTGTTTCAGATTCTGTGTCTCCCTCTCTCTGACCCTCCCCCCATTCATTCTCTGTCTCTCTCTGTCTCAAAAATAAATAAATGTTAAAAAAAATTTTTAAATATATTTTATGTATACCAGTACATCCCATTGGTTCCATTTTTTTGGAGAATCCTGAATAATGCATATTCACACATAGTTTATGCAGTACTATAATGAAAAAAATATTTGAAAATGCAGAATAGATATGTTTATGAGAGCTTCTATTTAATTTAGAAGCAAAAATGGAAAATCTACATTGCAGGAGTGCCTCATAATTCATTTCTCACGCTTGGATCTTCTCAATCTATAGTTACTCCTTTGGGAGATCATCCAGTCTTATGGCTTAATATATTTTCTGACAACTAACAAATTTATGTCTGTAGCCCAGACCTCTCTTTTGAATTCTAGACATTATATCCAACATTATATCACCATTATAACCTAGGTATCTACTAAGCACTTAAAGTATATATATATATATATATATATATATATATATATATATACACACACACATATATATACACATATATGTATATATATATTAATTTATTTAAAATACATATATGTATTTAATTTCTATACATTTGAAAACATGGTTTGAAGAAAAATCTTGGTTTTTGCCTCCCTTGTCCTTTGGAGTTATGCCTACATCTGGCTAAGTAGATTTCTGAGACACTAGGAAAGGCACTGAAAAGCAGAGAGATGTTCTGATACATCAGTCGATGGGCATTGGCAATCTACACAAGTGTTCACTGTAGCTGCTGTGAAATAAACTGGGTCAGGCAGAATTGGACCACACATCTGCTGCGTTGTCCAAAGCCAAACTCTTGTTTTGTTTTTTGTTTCCCTGAACCCTTACATTTTAGTTATTCATTGATGCAAAAGAAATTACCCCCAAGACTTAGTAGCTTCAAACAATAGACATGTATTGTCTCATACAGGAAGGCTCAGCCTATTATTTCTAGTACAGGTTTTCTCATGAGTTTATAGTCAAGCTCTCACTTGGGGCTGCATTCATCTGAAGGCTTGCCTAGAGCTGGAAGATCCATTTCTGAAAAGGCTCATTCACACATCTTGCAAAGTTCTCTCATGTCCTATGGCCTCAGTAGTTCCCCACATGTACTGCTTCATGTGTTCCCTCATGACATGGGAGTTATCTCACTGCAGAGTGAGTGTTTCTGGAGGAAGCTGACAGATGTCCGTAATATTTTTTATGAACCAGCTTGGAAATCACACAATATCCTATTAGCTACATAACCAGCCCTTCCTGACATGGGAGAAGTTTACATACCACATGAATATCCAGAGTCAGAGATATCCTAGAGTTTGGCACCACACCTCCTTTAACTGCAATTTTCCCCATCTCTCTCAGGGGCCACTCCATCCCTCCTACTGTTCAAACCAACAAGCTTGGATTTATCTTCTACTACTTTATTTATCTTTATGTTCCTAGATCAAGTAAGATGATAATATGAGAAATTAATTTTGGGGAATATATTTTCACATGTATACCATACACTTAAAAAATAAATAAAAGTTTGAAAATTCATATAATATAAAGTTTGGAAAAGAATCTGGCAAGTTACCTAAAATTAAAACAATAATAACAGTTACTAAATTATTGGACCTTTATATCATGGCGGGCATAAAACATGTGGCTCAGTATTACTCATTATGATTCTGATAATGACCATGAGATATATGTATTCATATTTTAAATATGAGCTAGTTCAGTTTTCTAAAAGTTAACTAATTTCTCATAGTCATACAACCATTAAAATTAATACAGATGATTCACTTTCAGTAATGGGCAAAATGACCCACAGGGAATGACCAGAAGACTTGGATTAAATAAAAAGAAAGAAAGAAAAAATCTGTTTGAAGGCATTGGATGGCTAATGACTACATAAAGTTTTGGCTCAAATTCTTACAGAAAAAGAAATATAAAATCTTAAACCTTGATTTGGGAGTGAGTCCCTTTTAGTCTACAGCTGTCCTGGTTTGGACTACTCTGACTTGAAGAAGACATAAATTAAGAGACTGAGAGGTGAGGAGCCCTGGTTACCATGTTTGGTTGGGACCAAGGAGAAATATATTCTAAAAGTAATGATAACTAGAAATAAATTGGCCATCACAGGCCCTGAGACTCAGCTTAAATTATCTCAATGGAAAACAGAATGAATGGATCTGATATTGCTAGCGCCAACTTTTAAGGGAAGTAATACCAGACTTTGCTTTAAATTAAGCCTCAAGGCTTGCTTGGGGAGGAAGATGGTGGGGTAGGAGGATGCTGGGCTCACCGCATCCTGCTGATCATTTAGATTCCACCCACATCTGCCTAATAACCCAGAAAACTGCCAGAAGACTAGCAGATGGAGTCTCTGGAGCCAAGCATAGACAAGAGGCCCAAGGAAGAGGGTAGGAAGATGGGGAGAGGAGGTGTGCGATACACAGACTGGTGGGAGGGAGCTGGGCCAGTGGAGGGGCAGCCCGCTGGGCAAGGCAGAGCCCCCAAGTCTGGCTTTCAAAAGCAGAGGGGTTGGAAGGAGTGTGTTCTGACAGCCAGCAGGACATAACATCTGGAATGTTATAAGTCAACAGCTCTGCTGAAAGAGCAGGAGAGCTAGAGGACAACGGGAGGGAGAGGTGTTGAGCCCCAGAGGACAAAACTCAGCTTGGTGGAGGACAAAGGCTCTGGGAAGTGCCATCTCCCACGCTCATCCCCGAGCCAAAATCCCAAAGGGAACCAGTTCCCGTCACTGAACTTACTTGCACCATGCAAACACCCAATGCTGTGCTTCTGTGGATCCATCCCTCCGATGGGTCTGCCTCCCTCTCAGTGCTGCAGGGCCCCTCCCTCATGGACCACCTATGGCAAAGCTAGCTAAGCCTGCCCCTCCTGCCCCTGTGCACCTTGCGGATCCACCCCAGCTAATACACCATATCCCATCAAAGCAGCACCACAAGCCTGGCAGTGTGCAAGTAGCCCAGACAGGGGCCACACCAACCACAGTGAGTCCTGCGCTGGGAGAGGGGAAGATAAAGTACACACCAGTCTGACTGTGGCCCAAGCAGTGGGCTGGAGGCAGACATCAGGTCTGACTGTGGCCCCGCCCACCAACACAAGTTACTCCAGACAGCACAGGGGAAGAGCCCTGCAGTTCCTTGCCATTCCAGGGACTATAAAAAATGATGAAATGGAAGAATTCTCCTCAAAAGAAACTCCAGGAAGTAGCAACAGCTAATGAACTGATTAAAAATGATTTAAGCAATATAACAGAAAATGAATTTAAAATAATAGTCATAAAATTAATCGCTGGGCTTGAAAAACATATAGAGGACAGCAGAGAATCTATTGCTAGAGAGATCAAGGGACTAAGAAACAGTCAGGAGGAGCTAAAAAATGCTATAAACGAGCTGCAAAATAAAATGGAGGCGACCACAGCTCGGATTGAAGAGGCAGAGGAGAGAATAGGTGAATTAGAAGATAAAATTATGGAAAAAGAGGAACCTGAGAAAAAGAGAGATAAAAAAATCCAGGAGTATGAGGGGAAAATTAGAGAACTAAGTGATGCACTAAAGAGAAATAATCTACGCATAATTGGTATTCCAGAGGAGGAGGAGAGGGGGAAAGGTGCTGAAGGTGTACTTGAAGAAACAAGCTGAGAACTTCCCTGATCTGGGGAAGGAAAAAGGCATTGAAATCCAAGAGGCACAGAGAACTCCCTTCAGACATAACTTGAATCGATCTTCTGCACGACATATCATAGTGAAACTGGCAAAATACAAGGATAAAGAGAAAATTCTGAAAGCAGCTAGGGATAAACATGCTCTAACATATAAAGGGAGACCGATAAGACTAGTGATGGATCTATCTACTGAAACTTGGCAGGCCAGAAAGGAATGGCAGGACATCTTCAATGTGATGAACAGAAAAAATATGCAGCCGAGAATCCTTTATCCAGCAAGTCTGTCATTCAGAATAGGAGAGATAAAGGTCTTCCTAAACAAAAACTGAAGGAATTCATCACCACTAATCCAGCTCTACAAGAGATCCTAAGGGGGATCCTGTGAGACAAAGTACCAGAGACATCGCTACAAGCATGAAACCTACAGACATCACAATGACTCTAAACCCATATATTATGATAATAACACTGAATGTAAATGGATTAAATGCTCCAAACAAAAGACACAAAGTATCAGAATGGATAAAAAAAAAAAAAAAAAAAAAAAAAAAAAAAAACAAGACCCATCTATTTGCTGTCTACAAGAGACTCATTTTAGACCTGAGGACACCTTCAGGTTGAAAGTGAGGGGATGGAGAACTATCTATCATGCTACTGGAACACAAAAGAAAGCTGGAGTAGCCATCCTTATATCAGACAAACTAGACTTTAAATTAAAGGCTGTAACAAGAGATGAAGAAGGGCATTATATAATAATTACAGGGTCTATCCATCAGGAAGAGCTAACAATTATAAATGTCTATGTGCCGAATATGGGAGCCCTCAAATATATAAAACAATTAATCACAAACATAAGCAACCTTATCAATAAGAATGTAGTAATTGCAGGGGATTTTAATACTCCACTTACAACAATGGATATATCATCTAGACACATGGTCAATAAAGAAACAAGGGCCCTGAATGACACATTGGATCAGATGGGACTTGACAGATATATTTAGAACTCTGCATTCCAAAGCAACAGAATATACTTTCTTCTCAAGTGCACATGGAACATTCTCCAAGATAGATCACATACTGGGTCACAAAACAGCCCTTCATAAGTAGACAAGAACTGAGATCATACCATGCATACTTTCAGACCACAATGCTATGAAGCTTGAAATCAACCACAGGAAAAAGTCCGGAAAACCTCCAAAAGCACGGAGGTTAAAGAACACCTTACTAAAGAATGAATGGGTCAACCAGGCAATTAGAGAAGAAATTTAAAAATATATGGAAACAAATGAAACTGAAAACACAACAATCCAAATGCTTTGGGATGCAGCGAAGACAGTCCTGAGAGGAAAATACATTGCAATCCAGGCCTATCTCAAGAAACAAGAAAAATCCCAAATGCAAAATCTAACAGCACACCTAAAGGAAATAGAAGCAGAACAGCAAAGACTACCCCAAACCCAGCAGAAGGAGAGAAATGATAAAGATCAGAGCAGAAGTAAACAATATAGAATCTAAAAAAACTGTAGAGCAGATCAACGAAACCAAGAGTTGGTTTTTTGAAAAAATAAACAAAATTGATAAACCTCTAGCCAGGCTTCTGAAAAAGAAAAGGGAGATGACCCAAATAGATAAAATCATGAATGAAAATGGAATGATTACAACCAATCCCTCAGAGATACAAGCAATTATCAGGCAATACTATGAAAAATTATATGCCAACAAACTGGACAACCTGGAAGAAATGGACAAATTCCTAAACACCACACCCTTCCAAAACTCAAACAGGAAGAAATAGAAAGCTTGATCAGACCCATAACCAGCGAAGAAATTGAATCAGTTATCAAAAATCCCTCAACAAATAAGAGTCCAGGACCAGATGGCTTCCCAGGGGAATTCTACCAGACATTTAAAGCAGAGATAATACCTATCCTTCTCAAGCTATTCCAAAATATAGAAAGGGAAGGAAAACTTCCAGACTCTTTCTATGAAGCCAGCATTACTTTGATTCCTAAACCAGACAGAGACTCAGTAAAAAAAGAGAACTACAGGCCAATATCCCTGATGAATATGGATGCAAAAATTCTCAATAAGATACTAGCAAATCGAATTCAACAGCATATAAAAAGAATTATTCACCATGATTGAGTGGGATTCATTCCTAGGCTGCAGGGCTGGTTCAACATTCGCAAATTAATCAATGTGATACATCACATTAATAAAAGAAAAGATTAGAACCATATGATTCTGTCAATTGATGCAGAAAAAGCATTTGACAAAATTCAGCAACCTTTCTTAATAAAACTCTCGAGACAGTCGGGATAGAAGGAACATACTTAAACATCATAAAAGCCATTTATGAAAAGCCCACAGCTAATATCATCCTCAATGGGAAAAAACTGAGAGCTTTCTCCCTGAGATCAGGAACACGATAGGGATGTCCACTCTCACTGCTGTTGTTTACCATAGTGTTGGAAGTTCTAGCATTAGCAATCAGACAACAAAAGGAAATCAAAGGCATCAAAATTGGCAAAAATGAAGTCAAGCTTTCACTTTTTGCAGATGACATGATATTATACATGGAAAATCCGATAGACTCTACCAAAAGTCTGCTAAAACTGATACATGAATTCAGCAAGGTCGCAGGATACAAAATCAATATACAGAAATCAGTTGCATTCTTATACACTAATAATGAAGCAGCAGAAAGACAAATAAAGAAACTGATCCCATTCACAATTGCACCAAGAATCATAAAATACCTAGGAATAAACCTAACCAAAGATGTAAAAGATCTGTATGCTGAAAACTATAGAAAGTTTATGAAGGAAATTGAAGAAGATATAAAGAAATGGAAAAACATTCCGTGCTCGTGGATTGGAAGAATAAATATTGTTAAAATGTCAATACTACCCAAAGCAATCTACACATCAATGCAATCCCAATCAAAATCGCACCAGCATTCTTCTTGAAGCTAGAACAAGCAATCCTAAAATTTGTATGGAACCACAAAAGGCTCCGAATAGCCAAAGTAATTTTGAAGAAGAAGACCAAAGCAGGAGGCATCACAATCCCAACTTTAGCCTCTACTACAAAGCTGTAATCATCAAGACAGCATGGTATTGGCACAAAAACAGACACATAGACCAATGGAATAGAATAGAAACCCCAGAACTAGACCCACAAAAGTATGGCCAACTCATCTTTGACAAAGCAGGAAAGAATATCCAATGGAAAAAAGACAGTATCTTTAACAAATGGTGCTGGGAGAACTGGACAGCAACATGCAGAAGGATTAAACTAGACCACTTTCTTATACCACTCACAAAAAGAAACTCAAAATGGATAAAGGACCTGACAGTCAGACAGGAAACCATCAAAACCCTAGAGGAGAAAGCAGGGAAAAACCTCTCTGACCTAAGCCACAGCAATTTCTTACTTGACACATCCCCAAAGGCAAGGGAATTAAAAGCAAAAATGAACTACTGGGACCTCATGAAGATAAAAAGCTTCTGCACAGCAAAGGAAACAATCAACAAAACTAAAAGGCAACCAACGGAATGGGAAAAGATACTTGCAAATGACATCTCAGACAAAGGGCTAGTATCCAAAATCTATAAAGAGCTCACCAAACTCCACACCCGAAAAACAAATAATCCAGTGAAGAAATGGGCAGAAAATATGAATAGACACTTCTCTAAAGAAGACATCCAGATGGCCAACAGGCACATGAAAAGATGCTCAACGTCGCTCCTCATCAGGGAAATACAAATCAAAACCACACTCAGATATCACCTCACGCCAGTCAGAGTGGCCAAAATGAACAAATCAGGAGAGTATAGATGCTGGAGAGGATGTGGAGAAACGGGAACCCTCTTGCACTGTTGGTGGGAATGCAAACTGGTGCAGCCACTCTGGAAAACAGTGTGGAGGTTCCTCAGAAAATTAAAAATAGACCTACCCTATGACCCAGCAATAGCACTGCTAGGAATTTACCCAAGGGATACAGGAGTGCTGATGCATAGGGGCACTAGTACCCCAATGTTTACATCAGCACTCTCAACTATAGCCAAATTATGGAAAGAGCCTAAATGTCCATCAACTGACGAATGGATAAAGAAATTGTGGTTTATATACACAATGGAATACTACGTGGCAATGAGAAAGAATGAAATATGGCCTTTTGTAGCAATGTGGATGGAACTGGAGAGTGTGATGCTAAGTGAAATAAGTCATAGGGAGAAAGACAGATACCATATGTTTTCACCTTATGTGGATCCTGAGAAACTTAACAGAAGTCCATGGGGGAGGGGAAGAACAAAAAGAAGTTACAGAGGGAGAGAACCAAAGCATAAGAGACTCTTAAAACTGAGAGCAAACTGAGGGTTGATGGGGGGGGGAGGGAGAGTGGGTGATGAGTATTGAGGAGGGCACCTTTTGGGATGAGCACTGGGTGTTGTATGGAAACCAATTTGGCAATAAATTTCATATAAAAATTAATTAAGCCTCAAATTTCTTTCTTTGTCATTTAATCAAAAGTCTTCAAGTGCACATGGTATCAAGTCAGTGATTAAAAATATCAAGGAAAGCAACAGACAACATTATCAGACTTTGAGTTACCCAGTGCACTGAAAGTAACTATATTTGAGTCTAGAAGGACAACTATTTCTAAAAAATAAACTGGATGTGACTATAGAATATGGCATTAGCTGAGATTAAATACACTGAAAGAATACAAAGTTCATAACTGTACTGGCAAACAACAACAGCAACAACAGCAACACTGCCGTCTGTACTTAAGGAGATGAAGATTATTCAAGAGACGATAAGAATTCTCAGTCAACAACTCTGTACAGAAAAGAAGCAGATTAAGAGAGTTTTATTTTTAAAAAGTGCATTGCTCAGTGGTCTTATAGGAAAGAATAAGAAAAATAATAGAAAAGAAAGTACTATGTTGATTATGGAGTGCAGCCATCAAAGACTTGAGTATGGAGCCATGAGAGCAGAACTGGAGTCTAATATAGAGTCATGGCAAAATTTCAAGTTTTCAAGATTGTTCTGAAGCAAGAAATGCATTGTGGCTTCCTTTCTCCCTTTTGAATAAAAGAGTTTATTGTAGTAATTCTGACCTTTTTCAATCGTTGTATCTGGATATTTGTACTTATAGGCAGACAACTTTCTTTTACTTTATAGGTGTCTGTGTTAAGAAAACCCATGTCTGAACCTTATCTGTCTCATGAAATCCAGAATTTGGTGTTTGAAGACATGACTGGGTTAGATATTTGTTGGTCATGGTAAGGGGAATATATTTTAATGGTGGGGAGAGGCATGAGTAAGTGTAATAAAAAAGGCAAATCTTATATATTGAATTATTGGCTGTGATTATTTACCCATCCCTATATTCATGCCTGTTGTCATACAACTTTGTAATTATTCTCACTAGAGTAAAAGTACTTCACCATCTTTGAGGTTTGCATTTGACCATGTAACATGATTTGATCAAAGGACTAATAGTAACATGACACAAGGAAAAAGTTGAAATGTGCTTATGTGGTGGGGTGTGCCATATTGAAGTTCTGCCATTGCCAAGTAATGAGAGTCCCATAGTAAGTGCTGCTCCTTCACCTTCAATAAGAATGAATTCACATTGGCATATGTGAGCCCAACGTGCAGTAAAAAGCCAAGATCAACTAGCTACATATTTGAAGAAAAGCCATGTAGTCAAATGTTGTCTTTACCAGTTGACCCTCAACCAATACACCAATGTGTATGTGAGGTTAAATGATTATTGTTTTAAGCCATGTCCTTGGGGCAACTTGTTGTGGTGCATTATTGCTCCAATAGCTGGAAAGGATGAATGAAATATCTGCTGTGTGACTGTCTTCTATAAAATTTTAAAATAAAACGGTCAAAGAGTTGGGGGAAGTGAGATAACTATTATTGGAAGGGGCATGAGGGAGCTTCTAGGATGCAGGCAATTTTCTCTTTTTTTACCAGGATGATGGTTAGATGGATATTTTAATTTTTGATAAGGCATTTGTCTGTGCACTACAATTTGTGTGCTTTTCTGTATGGTTATGGCATCTCAATATATATATTTAAAATTCTATCCTCTTAACTGCTATGAGATATATAAACCAAGCTTTTATGATATTAGGACATATTGAGATATCAAAAAATAAATACCTCTTTAATAAAAAAAAACACCCAGATATTTAGGTACGATTAATCTAGGTGGCCAATCCCCTTATAAAGCCTAGAAATTTATATGTTAGAGTTTACAATATTATAATGCCCATGATGAAGAAAAAATTGACTATTATGCTCCCTGTATACCTCACCAAGCATATAGGAAGACTAAAGTAAATTTATTTTCGTAAAAATAAATACAAGGAATTGAAGGAAAGGGTCAGTGACTCTAAGGTTTTGCATTTCCAATTGAAAGAATTAAGCAAACATTTAATAAAGTGTTGAAAATTGGAGGTTCAGCAGATTCTCTTGGTAGATGCACATCAAACATCTAAGTTGGTATTTCATGTGAGGCAGTTGAGAGTTTGGGAAGGGATAATCAATGAGGCAATCATTAATTTTTGTCCAATGAATTTGCTATTACTGCTAATTTGTAGGAATACTTTGGTAGTATGGTAAGAAAATTATTTGATATCAAGAACGAATGAGAGTGGGGCCTGGGTGGCTCCATTGGCTAAGTGTCCAACTTTGGCTCAGGTCATGATGTCATGGTTCGTGGGTTTGAGCTCCACCTTGGGCTCTGTGCGGACAGCACACAGCCTGGAGCCTGCTAAAGATTCTGTGTCTTCCTCTTTCTCTGTCCCTCCCCTCTTCATGCTCTCTCTCTCTCTCTCTCTCTCTCTCTCTCTCTCTCTCAAAAATAAACAAACATTTGAAAGAAAGAGAAAGAAGAAAGAAAAAAAGAACGAAAGAAAGAACGAAAGAAAGAACGAAAGAACGAAAGAAAGAACGAAAGAACGAAAGAACGAAAGAACGAAAGAAAGAAAGAAAGAAAGAAAGAAAGAAAGAAAGAAAGAAAGAAAAAGAAGACTAAATTACAACCAGGGAGTGGGCAGATAAAAGGTAAGACCAAAAGAGAGGAGATCAAGTTTTTAAGAGGCTAGAGTGTTGCAAAGTTATCTTACACAGTATTGAATACCTCAAAGATTATAATATAGTTAATCTTGAGGGTATTTTGATGCTATGCTCTTCAAGCCCTATGGATTTTAGAGAAAAGGCAAAAAGAATTATCTGGAGAAACAAAGAGGGTATCTACCCCAATGTCGGGACCAATAGCAAGGGAACCCACATAGCTGAAGGAGAGCTTGTCAAGGGAAACCAAGGTTTCAGTTAAACAAGAAGTTCAAAAAATTCAGAGAGGAGGTTGAGGATATAGGAGGTGACAGACTGGTGTCAGAGTATGAGATCCAGAGAGCACATTGGGAAAATCTGGAGAACGGGAAAGAGGTGAGAGTTGGAGAAAGATGAGCACATGCACAAGAGGTGACTACTTGATAATCTTGATGAGTACTGTCCTGACAGGATCTTAAGTAGTTTGGGTTGACATTGATGTGCATATGGTGAGAACGGACTTATCTCCTGACACAAGGAGGTCTGTGGCTCCCTCTTCACTTATAAACCATGAAATAAAATGTTTTGCTTTTTACTTTATATTATGTATAGTTTGGGATACAGAATATGCATATAAAGAGAATACAAATATTACCTACATATTAAAATCGTATAAGAAGGCAAAATAAAGCCACGAGTCAATATAATTTCAATACCATGTAACCCAATGATCAATACTAACATCTTTTTATGAGACTACTCCACAGTTTTCCAAGTGGTCAAATAGTATTAATTCTTGTCTGCTTCCAATCAGTTCTTGTCTGCTTTCATCCTCATTGCAGCTAGAGGAATATTTCTGAAACACACATATGATCATATAGTATTTTCTGCTTAAAAGACTTTCACGGCTTTCCATTTAATTTTAAGACAAAAAATATATATACTTCTTTAAACACAGCTCAAAAATCTCTGCAAGAGTTTATATTTATTCACTTCTCAAACCTCATCTTTGTTTTTACTCCAGATCCCCCTAACCACAGAAATTCTGTACTCGTGATTACTTCTGCCTCTAGGTTTGCCTAGATGCAATTAACATCTTCATATCTATACCCAAGTCTAATCATTTCCGAAAGCAACACTTCTTCGTCCTCCCTGAGTATATCGATACCTTAATAGGTGCTTTTGTGGTACCAAGTATCTTTCATTCGTGGCACTAGCTACCTTTGTGATGTTACATTTACTTGAATGGCTATCTGATTAATATCAGCCTTCCTCTCTAAACTCTAAACTGTAGGATGACTCTTACAGGTTATGTTTCTATTTTTTTTTTGTCATTATTTAAGCAAGTCTCAGGCATGATTTGGACTTACAGTTATTAAGCTAATTAACTGACTGTCTTTTTTTTTTTTTTTCTTTTCTGTTAAGATCCCTGAAAATAAAGCACACAGTAGAACCCTAGGGGTTAGGCAAAAAAGCAGAAAGGACTAGGGTACATTTGCATGATAACTATTGAAGAATAGAAAGGGAACACAGAGAATTCCACAGCAGAGTCAAGGAAGAGAAATACTAGAGGGGGTGATTTTAGGAATAAAATGGTAGGTTTCTGTATTTGACACATGGTCAATGAAGAGAACAGATAACAACTAGGAAGAATCAATTCTGTTGTGAATTCTGCTTTTTTCACGTGAGTAAACAAACTCTAACCATGCCTTCCTTACATTTCACATTTTCCAATGTGTGCTGCATGTGAGGAAAACAACCTGCTTAGACTGGTCTTAAAGGTGATCTGCTTAGTGACCAGAAAATTCACTTATAGAAGAAACTTTATGTGCCAATGATTTAAACTTGTTCCACTCTAAACAGAGCACTTTCAATGGCCCTGAAGAATGCTGTTCAAAGTGCAGCCTTGGGGGGCATTAGAGTCAAGGCAACAGGTCACACTCCATTTTCCATTCACAATTCCCTTTGTTGCATCTGTTTCAGAGTTTCTTTTTCTCTTTTTCCTAAAAGTCCCTATACATTCACGTTGGTGTTCTGCTAGTATTTGAAAATATACCAAGAAAATGTAGCTCTTTGAGGAAATTTCAAATTATTAGAGGTAAAGTCATACTCAAAAAGAGTGTGTTATTGGGATACCTGGCTGGTTTAGTTGGCTGAGCATCCAACTCTTGATTTTGGCTCAGGTCATGATCTCACAGTTCATAAGATCCAGCCCTGCACTGTCAGTGAGGAGCCTGCTTGGGATTCTCTCTCCTTCTCTCTCTGCTCCTTCTCCCCTCTCTCTTAAAATAAGTAAACTTAAAAAATAAGAGACTGTGTTCTCTTTTACAGTTCTCAGATTAAATTCATCCTCTGCATAATCCCTTATTGATTATGAAAACAAGCTTTTATAATCTTGTAACAGAGACAGAGTGGGAGATCAGAAACCCATGTAACATTAATTTGCAGATATTAGTTTGCATGTCTTTGGAAAATCTTTCTTAGAAATACAGAAGTATTCTTGTAAAAGGTGATTAAATTTGGGTACATTTTTGGTTTGATGGATAATTTCTTTTTTTATTTTTCAAGAGATGAGACACACAAAGATGTGACATTGCCATTATCAAGTTTTGTCTGTCTTCTATATTGCCTTATGAAAAACATTTTTTCTGTTCTTTGATATATTTATGTGTGTTTATAGTAAACCTTTAAGTCTCTCCTTATTTCTAAATAATGCACACTTTCCTCTATTTGTAAAGGGAATTTTTGATAGATTTGGTTTGGTGCATACCTTTTTTTTGATATTCAAAGGTAAGAAATGTATATTTAAGGCCAAAACTAAATAGCCTTTTGTAGATTGGACTCATATGGAATTACATGTTTTCAAATTAATGGTAATTAAAATATGGCACTGTTCAAATTGTAGCAGGATTCTCGCATGGAGAGTCGTGACACAGAGGCTTTTCTTTCCAGAAAGCAAATTTATTTGTGCCGACACTGCTCAGTTGGGTTTGTACCTGAAGAACTGAGTCCCGAACACCACATGGCATAGTTTTTTATATATTTTTTATTTATTTGTCTCCCCTACATGGTAATACACAAACATGCAGTCTGATTAAGTGGTCAAATGTTACAAGGTCATGAGGGATATTGGCACGTACGTGTGACCAGTATGCATATAGCCAGGTTGCCTTGAGATTTTTTTTCCCTCTCCATAGGGAGGGGATCCTACCACAAAACCACCTCACATAAAGCATGAACTAAGAAATAGAAATTCTAGCACTTATGATACATTTTTAGGAGTTCCGTTGATTTCAGCTGTCTGCATTTTCATTCACATATTATCCTCCATTTAATACCCAGTCTTTATATATGCCGGTGTCCGTTTATATGCATGTCTAACCTGTGGCTAGAAGAGATCAAGCTTTTGGGTTAGAATGTTAACTAAATGAATGTAAAGATTATAGATTATAGATATATATAGCTCATGTGTGAGAGAGAGAGAGGCTAAAAGCAATGTGCAGGATACGCATGGCTTACAGTTTCATATATGTTCATTTGGAATTTTTCAAAAATAATTTGGGACACGTAAGAAAAATGTTTGTTTCCAGTTACTGCTCATCATCTGCACTACTAATCCTGCAGCACAAACCACTCTAATCTCTCACCTAGATTAGAGTAATAACCTCCTAACTGATATCCCTGCATTTTACCCCCTTCAGAGAATAACCAGAGTCATCATTTTAAACAGACATAGTATTACTGTTCTGTTCAAAAATGCCCAATGGCTTCATAACCTACTGACAATAAAATACGAGGTTCTCAATATGGCCCAAAATATTTTACATAGTCTAGCCCTTGATAATTCCCCTTCCTTGTCTTCTACCATTTATCTCTCACTTGTTATTTCCAGCTACATAGACCCTTGTGGCTGTTCTTCAAGAACCACCAGCAGGTTTCTGTTTAAATGCTTTTCTCCTAATAGCCCATGACATACTCTCTGCTCTTTTCTTTTTCATTTTTGCTCAAATTTCCACCTCCTTACAGCCTTCTTTAACAATCCATTTGATTAACAAACCATAGGCATACCTCCAAGATACTGTGGATTTGGTTACAGATCACTGCAATAAGATGACTATCACAATAAAGCAAGTCAAATGAATTTTTGGGATTCCCAGTGCATATGAAGATACGTTTATACTATCCTGTAGTCTTTTGAATGTGCAACAGCATTATGTCTAAGAAAATAATGTGCATACCTTAATTTAAAAAATCCTTTCTTGCTAAAAATGCTAATCATCATTTGAGCTTTCAGCAAGTTGTAATCTTTTTGTAGGTGGAAGGTGGTGCCTTGATATTGATGGCTGCTGACTGATGAGGGTGCTGGTAGCTAAGGTGGGGTGGCTATGGCAATTTCTTAAGCTAAGACAACAGTGAAGTTTGCTGCATCGATTGACTCTTCCTTTCACAAACAATTCTGTGTAGCAAGTGATGCTGTTTGATAGTATTATACCACAGTAGAACTTCTTTCAAAATTGGAGTCAATCCTGCCAAATCCTGCAGTGGCTTTATCAACTAAGTTTATGTGATATGCTAAATGCTTTCTTGTTGTTTCGACAGTCTTCATATCATCTTCGTCAGGAGTAGATTCCATCTCATGAAACCACTTTCTAAAAAACAAAGAAAACCAAAAAGCAAAAATAAACAAACAAACAAAAACTCTTTGCTCATCCATAAAAAGCAACTCCTAATCTGTGAAAGTTTTACCATGAGATTTAAGCAATTCAGTCCCCTCCGCTGGTTCTCTTGCTATTTCCACCACCTCTGCAGTTACCTCTTCCACTAAAGTCTTGAACCCCTCAAAGTCAGCCATGAGTTTTGGAATTAACTTCTTCCAAAGGCCTGTTAATGTTATTTTGACATCTTCCCATGAATCACAAATTTTCTTAATGGCATCTAGAATGGTGAGTCCTCTCTGGAAAGATTTTTATTTCCTTTGCCCAGATCCATTTGAGGAACCACCATGGATCGCAGCTACAGCTTTACAGAATTTATTTCTTAAATAATAAGATGTGAAAGTAGAAATGACTCCTTGATAAGAATGGATATTGTGTTAGCAAGCATGAATACAACATTAATCTCATTGTATATCTCCATCAGAGCTCATGGGTGACCAAATGCATTGTCAATCACCAGTAATATTTTGAAAGAAATATTTTTTCCTCCTGAGCAGTAGGTCTCAATAGTGGGTTTGAAATATTCAGTAAACTATGTTGTAAACAGACATGCGGTCATCCAGGCTTTGTTCCATTTAGAGTGCAGGCAGAGTAGATTTAGCATAATTCTTAAAAGCCCTAGGATTTTCAGAATGGTACATGAGCAGTAGCTTCCACTTATAGTCACCAGCTGCATTAGCCCCTAACAAGAGTCAGCCTGTCCTTTGGAGCTTTGGAGCCAGATTTCTCCTATATAGGTATGAAAGTCCTGGAGGACATCTTCAAACAGAAAGCTATTTTGTCTACGTTGAAAATCTGTTGTTTCTAGTAGCCACCCTTGTTAATGATCTCAGCTAGACCTTTTGGATCACGTGTTGCAGCTCCTCCATCAGCACCTGCTGCTTCACTTTGCACTTGGCTGTTAGGGACACGGCTTCTTTCCTTAAATCTCATGAATCAACCTCTCCCTCCTGCCAACTTTTCTTCTGCAGTTTCTTTACTTCTCTTGGCCTTCACAGAATTGAAGAGAGTTAGGGTCTTGCTCTGGATTAGACTTTGTTTTAATGGAATATAGTGGTTGGTTTGATCTTCTATCCACCAAACTTTCTCCATGTCAGCAATAGGCTGTTTTGCTTTCTTATCATTTGTGTGTTTACTGAAGTAGCATTTTTAATATCCTTCAAGAACGTTTCCTTTGCATGGTGAACTCAGGTAACTGGAGCAAGAGGTCTAGTTTTTAGTCTGTCTTGAGTTTCAGCATGCTTTCCACACTAGGCTTAATCATTTCTAGCTCTTGATTTCAGGTGAGAGCCATGAGACTCTTCCCTTCATTTAAACACTTAGAAGCCACTGTTGGGTTATTAATTGACCTAATTTTAATATTGCTGTGTCTCAGGTAATAGGCGGGCTTCAGATGGGGGAACAATTGGTCAGTGGAGCAATCAGAAAACACAGCGGCTGGCTGTCTCAATCTGTGGGGCATGAGACTCTTGAGCGCAGGGTTGTGGGTTCGAGCCCCACGCTGGGTGTAGAGATTACTTAAAAATAATAAAAATCTTAAAAAAAGATACACAATATTTACAAATTATGTTCTCTGTCTTATACGGGTGTGGTTCACGATGTCCCAAAAATAATTTTAGGAGTAACACCAAAAAGATCACTGATCACAGCTCACCATAACAAATATAAAAATAATAAAAAAGTTTGAAATATTGTGAGAATTACCAAAATGTAACACAGAGACACAAAGTGAGCAAATGCTGTTGGAAAAATGGTGCCTATAGACTCGTTCTATGTGGGGTTGCCATAAACTTTCAATTTGTAAAAAAAAAAAAACAAAAAAAAAAAAACAAAAAACCCCACAATATCTGCAAAGTGCAATAAAATGAGGTATGTCTGTATTTATTAACTCTTATTAACACTTATTACACTGTTTAATTTGCTTTATAACCCTTCACAGTTATCATCTGGCAACATATTATATATTGTATATTTCCTACCTTTATAACTTGATTTCCATGGTGAGCAGAACAACTTATTTGTTTTGTTCATAGCTGTTAATAGTAGAAGTGTTTGACACATGTTAGTGCTTCAAAAATAATTTCTGAATAGATGAATAGGTCCTTATGCTGAAGAAACACATTGAAGATCACATGTTCAGACACCCCATACCTCTAGATTTCTCTTAATCCAATATATAATATTTTATACATCGAAAGATGTGGAAAATAAAATAATTCATTGACAAAACACTAGAGGGATGTTTTTTTTAACCTAGACCAGGGGTTGGTTTCTGGATTGTATTAGCACAACCCAGAATCTAAGAATTATTTTCTTTTAATGTTTTAATGGTTAAAACACTTCAAAAGGGAGATAATATGTTTTGGCAAATTAAAACTATATGAAACTCTACTTTTAGTAGAAACATACATGAAGTTTTTTTAAACAGACACGTTCATTTGTTTATACATTGTCTTTGTCAACATCAGAGTTAAGGAGTTGTACCCAAAACTAAATGGCTCACAAAGCCTAAAATGTGTATTACTTGGCACTTTAGAGAAAAAAAAATGTTTACTAACTCTTGGTTTGGAGACATTCAGATGATTCATACCTAGCCTAAGTAAAGTCAATTTTTATATCATCTCTTCATCTTGGATACTCATCTTCTTTGCCATACTGTTGGAAGCACAAATTTGGATTCCAGTTTAAGTATCAGATAACCAGTAGGAGTTGTCATTTTTAGGAGTATTGCTAATTTTCATCATTGTGATCACAGTCCATGATTATAATAGGTTGATTGAAATGAGATATCATATAGCTAATAGAAACAATTCAAAGATACAAAATATCTCCCAAACATCTGTCATTTAACTACCATCATATCAATAATCTATACACTGGGGATTAAAAAAAAAAGCAAACATGCAACAATACCAAAAGATTGCTGCTATTTTTCTTTCCTTTACTAGGGAAATAATTGTGGCCAGCTTTAATAATTCATTCCACAGGAAAAAGTGTTGGAGAGTGATTCAGAGAGTAACTTTGAGATTGAGAATTACAGATCCACTTTTTGCAAAAGTATATGTTCCACCTTCTATTTTAGTATTTATTTATGTCCTATGACACTGTTATGGTATTTGCAATGAACCATGTTTAAATTTGGTATACTGCCTGTGATCCACGACCTGTTACTTAGACATTGTGACAAATGCATTGTTTAGCAGAGCCTACACTGTTCTATTTACTTTGAGAATACCTTAGTCCCTTTAACATAATTTCACAACATTTATTATGAGCCCTCGGTGTTGTATGTAAGCCAATTTGACAACAAGTTATATTAAAAAATATTTATTACAACGTTGTACATCTTTCCCTGAGACTATTACCTTTTTCTAAAAATATATGGATTGCTAAAATTCTACACTTATAGGTGCTTCCATTTTAATTTCTCCTATTGCCTCCATGAGAACTCTGACAAAGATTTTGTAGGTGGGGGTGTAGGGTGAGGAATAAGCTCTATTGAGCTTATTCACCAGAGTAGAAATAATGTCTGTGCAGAACCAAATGTTTGTTACTATAACTTCTGCATCATAATTAAAATACAAACTTAAAAAAATAGTTCTGAATCAGTGGCTTCTTCGAAGCCATAATAACACTTAAAAATGGTTAAGACTGAAATGCAAAACTTTTATTGGTTGGAAAGCTAATGAAACTTGTTCAAATAGAATTACAAAAGGGAAAACTTATGTTTTCCACAGAGATACAATCCCTGGGAATCACCAACACTGGGCAGTTGTGAGGTTATTTACAGTCCGGAGATAATAAGGAATCCACATATCCTAAAGACCATCTTCTGTTATCTTGTTTTCCCTATGTTGTGCTGAATGGCAACAACTGTAGCTTTGATGACAGAGTCCAATCTTCCTCTCCACAGAGAGCAAGATGCAACTGACAAGGAGTAATGCTCTTTTCCTTTAAGTCTTTTGATGAGGTACCTGCCTCTGTGGTGAGGTACTTCAAGATGGCTGCACGGTACACAGCGGCAGTCATGCCCACATGTCAATGGCTAGTCGTCCTAGATTTCAGGTGCCATGAACATAATATGGCCAACCAAGAACTGTAAGCTAGTCTCTGTGAGCAGGAAACCAGCTTGGCCTTGGCCTTTCCAGGGTCATTCTCAGGCTTATTATCAGCCCTTTCAAATGCTGCTGAAGCTCCAATCAGCAAGACAGAGAGAGGGCTAGGATTCAAACTGCCAGATATTTTGATCAGTATTTTTATATTAATTTCCTTAATAAGGAAAATGCAATTGTAAAGCTTATGGTTTATAAAAAGCTATACAGTTTTAAGTGAAGAAAAAAGACTAGAACTTGGGTGGTTTTGTCTCCTAACATGGAGAACTCTAGGATTTCAACAAAGGTCTTTGACTTCTGGTTCCAGTGCTAACATGTAAAGCACTTGCAACTCATCACTCGTCCTCATACAAGAAAAATCTGAACAAATTGAAAATGACTTTTCTTTTATTTTAAACATTTATTCATTTTCTAGAGACAGAGTACAAGTGAGGGAGGGGCAGAGAGAATGGGAGACACAGAATCTGAAGCCGGTTCCAGGTTCTGAGCTGTCAGTACACAGCCTGATGTGGGGCTCAAACCCATGAACTGTGAGATCATGACCTGAACTAAATTGGACACTTAACCAACTGAGCTATCCAGGCACCCCTGAAAATGACTCCTTGAACCCATCAGAAAATCAAGGTTGCAGGAAAAACTGACACCCTGAAATATGGAGAGACAAGCAAATCCAGAAAATTACAGTCAAGCTCTGCGTACCTGGAGCAGAGGCCACTGGGACCATAAATCAGTAAGAAAAATTAAATGATAATTTGATAAATGGCTGGAGTCTGAGCATGAGCTAGCTTGTGAATGTGAATCTCTAAGAGCCACAGTCTTAGGAGGCCCCACATTTTGTGGGTTTCACTTCTAGGAACCCCACCAGGTTCTCATAGTGAAGAGGCAAGAAAGGTCTTCTTATGGCTCCAGCAGGAGTAGAAAAAGAGTAATCATTGCAAAATATGCTCACAGAGTTATCTATCCCAAAGAACTTCTCTCCAAAGAAAAAGACATTACCAGAGTCTTATCCCACCTGTCTCCTGTCTCATCTAAGAGAAGGAGGACTCAGAAACACTTAGCCCAGTGACACCGGCCTATTAAGAGTGAGATTTGGGGCAGCTGGGTGGCTCAGTCGGTTGAGCATTGGACTCAGGCTTAGGTCATGTCTCGTGGTTCATGAGTTCAAGCCCGGCATGAGGCTCTGTGCTGATGGCTCAGAGCCTGGAGCCTGCTTCGGATTCTGTGTCTCCCTCTCTCTCTGTCCCTCCCCTGCTCATGCTCTGTCTCTCTAACTCTCTCAAGAATAAATAACAAAAATTAAATAAACATTTAAAAGAAAGAGTGAGATTTACTCATAAGACTATAGAACGTCCCCCTTCTTCCCAACTTTACCAAAAGAGCTCCCGTATAATAAAGGTAGATTACAGCTGAAAGAATGGCACAGTGTAGCATCTATCTGAGGAAGCACTTCTTATGGAAGCCCAAAGTCAAATGTAGAGAAAAAACAAGGACATTAGAGGAATTTGAAGCCTCTGTGGCAGCCATAGAGTTTATTTGCTACAACAAACGCAGACTAACTCCTAGCCATATTGATATAAAACCTCACACTATTATCTCATTTCCTGTTACCTGATACATCATAGCTGGGTCTGAACAAAAAATTAAAAGGCAAAGAAAAAATGCAATCGAAGAATGAGACAAAGCAAGGATCAGTACCATATTCAAATACAACACAGCTCTTGAAATTTTCAGACAGAAATTTAAAATATCTTTGATTAATAGGGGCGCCTAGGTGGCTCAGTTGGTTAAGCGTCTGACTTCAGTTCCGGTCATGATCTCATGGTTCGTGGGTTCAAGACCCATGTCAGGCTCTGTGCTGACAGCTCAGAGCCTGGAGCCTGCTTCAGAGTCTGTGTCTCCCTCTCTCTCTCTCTGCCTCTCCCCTGCTTGTGCTCTGTCTCTCTCTCTCAAAAATAAATAAACATTGAAAAAAATTAAAAAAAAATAAAATATCTGTGATTAATATATTAAAAGAACCAAAGCAAAAAAGTAGATACTATACAGGAACTGACAGGTAATCAAAGTAGAAAAATGAAAACTCTCTACAAATCATAAGGAAATGTTAGAAACAAAAAACACTGTTATAGAAATGAAGAATTCCTTTTATAGGCTCATCAGTAGACTGGACACACCAAAGAAAGAATCAGGGAGCTTGAGAATAGCTCAACAGAAAATCCCTGTAACTAAAATGCAGAGAATTCTATAACTATGGAATAAGGGAAGAAATAACATTGGGAGACAACTATCACCTTCTGGTGCTTAGGTGCTCAAACTGCTTAAACTTGGTAAAGTGAATTGATACAAAAAGTAATAACTACAATACCTAATTAGACTACAAAAAGGATTGTGAAATTAATGACTTACACATCTGTGCAACTGCCCTTTAAAAATGTCCTGTACTTTTCTTCAATGACACCATAAAGACTTGAGCATATATTCTGTATGTCCTGTGCCATTATTTGCTCTTTCTCTTTTTAGATACCTCCTAATATTTTATTTTATTATATATAAATAATATACAATGTATTAATATATTATATATTATACAAATACATATTTTATGTAAAATATAAAAGTATATATAATATATTTTATATATTATATAATATATTAAAAAATTAAAATATTTCATGCTCTGGGTGCCTGGGTGGCTCAGTCGGCTCTGGTCCTGATCTCACATCGTGGGTTTGAGTCCTGCATCCAGCTCTGTGCTGACAGTTCAGAGCCTGGATCCTGTTTTGGATTCTGTGTCTCCCTCTCTCTCTCTCTCTCTGCCCCTCTCCTGCTCGTGCTCCGTCTCTCTCTCTCTCTCTCTCTCTCTCTCTCTCAAAAATAAACAGTAAAAAAAAATATTTCATGATCTAACAGTCAATGTTTTCTTTTAAATTGAGTCCTCCAATAAAACCGCATAATACAAATTAAACATACATACACATATGCATAATACCATGAATGAGGCGTAGCTTTATTCATGAGAATAGAATTAACATATTATGAATCAGGGTTCCATGAGGAGACAGAAACTACACAATAATCTGAACAGAGAAAGTTTATTATATATAATTATTAACAAAAATTTAGAGGAATGGGAAATTAATAATAGTTAAAGAAAACTATAAAAATACAGTAGTGGCATATATAGGGAATAGCCACTATGTCTGGGGTTGAGATAGAGTTCCCATATAAAGACTCCCCCTTCACCAACCAGGGTTGGAATTCAGAAGCTATTGGAGGGGGCATAGCCATGGCTTACTGGATGGTGGCAAATTTACTCAGTCACCTCACCAGGACGTACTGAAAAACTGAGTTTCGGGGTTGTAAGAAACTGTTTCAAATTAGAACTCCCTGTAAAGTCACCTAAGGGGAAGCTGGGACAGGTCATTCACAGGGAGGGGTTTCACTTGTGGCAGTTCACTGCAAAACGGCTAGAAAAACCACCACTGGCCCCTGGGTATAGTTGCTTGCCAAGTGCAACAGAAACTGGCACACTTCCATGCACAATTCTATGTACATTTGAACTTCCACACAATATTAAACTACTATATTTTCCCAACTAACAAGACATGGTTATTCTTTATGAAAGTAAGGAAGTTCTCTCCCCAACATAATGAGACACATGGTCCCAACCTCATTGATATATTAATAATTGATATATTATATGTATATAAAATAACATTGATATATTAATATAATTAATTGATATATTAATTATTCCTCAAGTTCTATCATGGTATCACTGAATCCTATTACATAAAGAGTGTAAAGTTGCTCTCCAAGTTGTATCTAATACCAAAATTTATTTTGTGAACAGTAAAAGATCATTTTCATTTTTTTATTATCTAAAATAAAAAAGGAAGGAGAGTGAACAAGAAAATGGGCAGGAAACACATGCAATTACAGAGAGGGAGGGAGGGAGGGAGGGAGAGAGAGAGAGAGAGAGAGAGAGAGAGAAAGAAAGCAAGCCAGAAAGGAAGGAAGGAAGGAAGGAATGAAGGAAGGAAGGAAGGAAGGAAGAAAAGAAGGAAGAAAGAAAGGAAGAAAAAAAAGAAAGGGGGGAGAGAGGAAGGAAGGAAGGAAGGAGGAGGGAAAATGCATAGTTAACTATGGCCTTCATTTTTGCATACAATCTGAAAGCTATAATAGGTATCTGTGAGTTCCTTCTTCTAATATCCATTTCATATTTCCCCTATCCTCATCCAGAACTTCAGCTGGTCAGTGTTCTTCACCTTGTGGGGTGACCCAACCCTTCATTCTTGAAGGCCTGAGTCCTCTTGCTATTTTTTTTTTTTTTTTGGTTTTAAAGTTTTGTGCTAAGCTTTAGTGTTGGTCACAGAAATACCAGGAGGTGCCCCCAGAGAATCATGTGGAATCCAAACAGAGCATTCCTTGACTCCAATGGGCAGTAGCAACACCATCTTCCCTTGGTAATTAGAATCAATGACTCCAGTGTAACTCCTTTATGCCTAATGGTTTAGTGGCATAAGGAGCTGAAATATCCAGGTGACTACTTCTTTTTCCAAAGCAGTGAAACCATTATAGTGTCCCTGGTTAAAATACTAAGCCTTCATGACTAAGTTTCTAAACCAGAAGAGCTCAAGGTTACCTGAGCAGAAAATAAAATTTCTCCACGTGCATTATTGTGTATAAAAGTGAGAGAAGCCATTCACATTGCCACACCTTGATTCCCAGCCCAGTATTCTTGCTTTCGAGTGACAGATTCATATGACGATGTGTTTTATATACTGCACCAAGTAAGACCAAACTACATCCACTTAGGGTGTTTTCTCCCAAATGATGACCTAAATGAGATTTTAGTAAGCCATTTTACCTTTCAATTAGCCCAGACATTTATGGGTGATGTGCAGTGTAGCAATAAAAATTAGTATTATGGGCCAATGGGTGTATTTCCTTTTCTATGAAATTAATTCATTGATCATAAACAATCTGTGCAGAATAACCTAACTGTGAATAAACACTCTATGAGTCCATAGATGGTGATGGCAGTCTACAGATGGTGATCCTCAGCAAAGAAGGCAAATCTACACCCAGAATATGCATGTCTGTTTCAGTGAGGACAAATCTCTGTTCCTTAACTAATTGAAGAGGTGCAATGTAAGTAACCTGCCACAAGGTGGCTGTATGTTCTGCCTAGATAAGAAAGCCATATTGGCTTAGTGTTGGTCTGTACTTGGACAGATTACATACTCAGGAGGAGTGTTAGCCAGGGCAGTATTGATAAGTGAATATAAGTGAAATTGATAAGTGAAATTCCAAGATGTTGGGTCTATGCGTAGCTGCCATCCCTACCCGTATGACCACTGTCTTCACTTTGTCCCCTTGAATACCCTATAGCCTATTCTGTAGTGTATGCCCCTTGGTAGGCATTCACGTGGACAGAAATATCCTCACTGTACTTTTTCTGTACTACTGTCTGTATTTTTTCCGACAATTCCATCCATAGGACTTTTCCTCAGACTTTTTTGTCACCTAATCTTCCAACACTCTTCCAGTTCCTGATAAAACAGCAAAACCATGAGCTTTTGTTGAGGAAGCAGTAAAGATCTTTACTTCTAGCCAATTCCAATCTAGATATAGTGGACAACTGTTCAGAGTTATGCCTACTCGAATGATTTGCCTTACCAGTGTCACTCATGGGCACTCAGGGTTATAGTGCTTAATACCAGCATATTACAGAGATGCATCTGTAAACTAGAGTTTTGTTTTGTTTTCTTTCTCAATTAACCAGTCACAAGGAATGACTCGGGGGCTCATAGCAGTATGGAATTTTAAGAAGAGGTAATGGGAGAGGAATCAGTGTCAAGAGTCTGAGTCAATGTTCATGCAACATATTTGTTCCTTTCAGATCTGCCTCAATTTGGTTTCTTATATAACATTTACACTTAATAATAGACTGCAGGAGAGTTCAAGCTGCATGGTCACCTGATATCTCACATTTATGTTATCTACCAAGGCCCAGTAGCAGGCAAAAAATTCAAAATAATAATAGTTATCTGCAAAAGAAGGCATAGGTTTGTTAATAATGCTAAAGATCTGTGTTGTGACCCTCCATTTTATGTTTGCCAGAGGCTCCATATGGGATTCCTATTTGCCATGGCAATTAAATGTCATTGTATGTGCCAAATTATTATGAGTCCCAATAGGTACAGCTACTATCACTGCAGCCTCTACTGCTGCATTCTTCTCTTTTTCTTGTCCCTTTATTAAACTGGAAGCTTTACAAGGGACTCAAATCCAAAAGGGCTTATTGTACCTCTTTTTTTTTTATAGTAATGTGTGAAAGGTGTGATAACTTGTCTTTCACCTGTAAGGCATATATTAACATGTCCCAGGTAACTGAATCCCTAGAAATTTCACTGATGTGAAGAGCTCATAACTTTTTGTGTGGTTTATCCACCACCTTCTAGTTAGATGCCTCCATTCCAAGTTTCAGGATCACATTTGTAAGCAACCAATGCTTAACTTTGACATGAAAATTTGACAAGACTAAATTTGAATGTTGTTTTAAAATAGTGGCCTGCATGTTTAAATTTTGTGGGTTTTTTTTTTTTTTGACAATGTTAGACCTATGGCAAAAGAAACAAGAGACTGTTTTTGAGTTGTCACAAAAATTCTCGGTTTCTCAGACAATAACCTAACATGATAGTTAATGGACCTGGTCTTTTAATTCTATTTCTGTAATTACTCTAGTACATTTGAGAGAATTCATCCCATACTACACACCTTATGTTCATATTACCACCATAAAAGTCAAGTGCAAGCATTATGTTGGGCTTCCAAAGTGTACAGTTAACCCCTGGACAATGTGAGGGTTAGGAGTGCCAACACTTAATGCCATCAAAAATGTGTATATAGGGGCGCCTGGGTGGCGCAGTCGGTTAAGCGTCCGACTTCAGCCAGGTCACGATCTCGCGGCCCGTGAGTTCGAGCCCCGCGTCAGGCTCTGGCCTGATGGCTCGGAGCCTGGAGCCTGTTTCCGATTCTGTGTCTCCCTCTCTCTCTGCCCCTCCCCCGTTCATGCTGTGTCTCTCTCTGTCCCAAAAATAAATAAAAACATTGAAAAAAAATGTGTATATAACTTATGGCTCCCCCAGAACTTCACTATTAATAACCTACTGCTGACTAGAAGCTTTATCAATAACATAAACAGTCAATTAATGCATATTTTGTAGTTATATGTATTATATTCTATATTATTACAGTAAAGTAAGCTAGACAAAAGAAAATGTTATTATTAAAATCATAAGAGAAAATGTATTTAACAGTACTGTATGCATATTTATTTTAAAAAAACCCACATATAAGTGGACCTGTGCAGTTCAAAATCTTGTTCAAGAGCCAACTGTTCTTGAATTGATATTTCATTTCAATTAATCACAGATGATAAAAAGTGATGCTATTGCATGTCACAATTACTAGCATCCCATTTTCCACTGGCATGAAGCTCAGCATTGCACTAAGAATTCAAACAAAACAACTTCCTAATTTTCTAAGTCTATATTCTGGCATTATTTCTAGGACCAGTTCTGTATCAGTTAGGGTTCAATTAGGAGAGAGATGCCATTTTGAACACAAAAAGTTTAAATAATAGTTGACAGGAAATGGAAGTAATGATGAATTGGCTAATGAAAGTTAAAGAAAACTTTTAAGAATATAGCAATAGGAGATGTAGGGAGTAGCCACTGCCCATGAGGCTGAGATAGAAAGGCCTCCAAAATAGATCCTTCACTCCAAAAAAGTTAGGATCCAGATCTCACTGAAGGGGACACATCCCTGGCTCTTCGGATGATGCATAAATTATTGAAGGGCTTGCTGGGAAAGCCTACTGGAAATCTTCCATTTAGGTTAGCAGGGGGGGATTTATCTTAAACTCACTGTAAATTAACAAAACAAAAACTGGTTCTTTGAAAAGATCAATTAAATTGATAAACCTCTAGTCAGGCTAACTAAGATAAAAGAAAAGGGACACAAATTACTAACATAAATAAAAGAGGAGACATCACTAAAAGATCTCTGGCATTAAAAAGTAAATGAATACTGTGAACGACTTTATGCCCATAAACTTGATAACCTAGATTAAATGGTCCAATTCCTGGAAAGGTACAATCTGTTAAAACTCACACAAGAGGGGCGCCTGGGTGGCTCAGTCGGTTGAGCGTCCAACTTCAGCTCAGGTCACGATCTCACATTGCGTGAGTTCGAGCCCCGCGTTGGGCTCTGGGCTGATGGCTCAGAGCCTGGAGCCTGCTTCTGGTTCTGTGTCTCCCTCTCTCTCTGCTCCTCCCCTGTTCATGCTCTGTCTCTCTCTCTCTCTCAAAATAAATAAACGTTAAAAAAATTTAAAAAAAAACTCACACAAGAAGAAATAGAGAATCTGGACAGGCCTATATCTATTAGGAAACTGAATCAATAATTAGTAACCTTCCAAAACAGAAAACTCTTGGCCCCAACAGGTTCACTGCTAAATTCTGCTAAGCATTTTAGTTACAAATTATGCCAATTCTCTACAATCTCTTTCAGAGCATGCAAGCATAAGGAATGCTTCCTAACTTATTATCTGTGGCCAGCATTACCATAATATCAAAACTAGACAGACATTACAAGGAAACTGTGGACCAATATCCCTCATGAATATAGACACAAATATCATCAAAAAATAAAAGGAAACTGATTCCAGCAATGCATAAAAGAAATTATACCATGACCAAGTGGGATGTAACCCATTTATGTAGACCAGTTCAATACAAAAAAATCAACTAATGTAATCACAGACATCAATATACTAAAAAATGAAAAATCGCATGATCATATCAATAGTTATAGAAAGAGCATTTGACAAAATCCAAAACCCACTCATGACAAAAACTCTCAGTAAACTAGGAATATAGAGGAACTTCCTCAAGATGATAAAGAATATCTTCAAACAAACAAACAAACAGACAAACAAACAAACCTGTAGCTGAAATCATACTTGATGATCAGAAATTTGAAGCTTTCCCTATAAGGTACAAGGAAAGGATGACACTCGTCACCATTTCTTTTTCAACATAATAGTGGAAGTTCTAGCTAACACAATATGAGAAAAAATAAAATAAAAGTTATACAGATAAGGAAAAAAGAAATAAAACCGTTGGGGCACCTGCATGGTTCAGTCGGTTAATACCCAACTCTTGATTTTGGCTTAGGTCATTACCTCACAGTTTGTGGGATTGAGCCCCACATCGGGCTCTGTGCTGACAGTGAAGAGCCTGCTTGGGATTCTCTTTCTTTCTCCTCTCTCTCTACCTCTTTCTCTCTTTCAAAATAAATAAATAAACTTTATTTTTTTAATTAAAAAAATAAAACTGTCTTTGTTCACAGATGACATGGTCATCTATGTAGAAAACCCAAAAGAATTAACAAAAAACCTCATGGAACTAATAAGTAATTATTGCAAGGTTACAAAATATAAGGTCAATATACAAAAGTAAGTTGCTTTATTACATACCAGCAATAAACAGTTGGTATTTGAAATTAAAAACACAATACCACATACATTAGCACCCAAAATATGAATACTTAGGTATAAATCTAACAAAATGCATATAAGATCTATATGAGGAAAACTACAAAACTTTGCCTATGAAATTAAAGAAAAATAAAAAGAAAAAAATAATAAAGAAAATAATAAAGAAAAAAATTAAATAAAAATAAAAATAATTCAGTGTTCATGAATAGGAAGACACAATATTTTCAAGATGTCAGTTCTTCCCAACTTGATCTAAAGATTAAATACAATCCCAATCTAAATCCCAGCAAATTATTTCATGTATATTTACAAACTGATTCTAAAGTTTATATGAAGAAGCAAAAACACCCAGAATAGCCAAAATAGTATGGAAAGAGGAGAACAAAGTTGGAGGAGTGACACTACCCAACTTCAGCTGTTGTTATAATGCTACGGAATTCAAGACAATATGGTGTTGGGGGAAAAAAGACAACTGGATGAATCGAATGCAATAGAGAGCCCAGAAATAGGCCCACATCAGTACAGTCAACTGATCTTTGATAAAGGAGCAAACACAATACAATAAAGATAGTCTTTTTAAATAAATGTTCTGGAACAACTAGACATTCCCATGCCAAAAAAAAAAAAAAAATACATAGATTTTACACACTTCATAAAAATTAAGTTAAAAAATATTATAGACCTAAGTGTAAAATGAAAAACTATAAAACTCCCAGAAGATAACATAGAATAAAATTTAGATCTTAGGTATAATGACTTTTTAGACACAACATCAAAGGCATGTTTCAAGAAATAATTGATAAGCTGGACTTTACTACATTAAAAAGTTCTATATAATGGACAATGTAAAGAGAATGAGAATATTGTCACAGACTAGGAGAGAACATTTGTAAAAGACACATCTAATAAAGTACTGCTGGGGGCGCCTGGGTGGCGCAGTCGGTTAAACGTCCGACTTCAGCCAGGTCACGGTCTCGCGGTCCGGGAGTTCGAGCCCCGCGTCGGGCTCTGGGCTGATGGCTCAGAGCCTGGAGCCTGTCTCCGATTCTGTGTCTCCCTCTCTCTCTGCCCCTCCCCCGTTTATGCTCTGTCTCTCTCTGTCCCAAAAATAAATAAATGTTGAAAAAAAATTAAAAAAAATAATAATAATAAAGTACTGCTGGGGTGTCTGGGTGGCTCAGTCAGTTAAGCGTCTGATTTGGTCGGCTCAGGTCATGATTTCATGGTTCGCGGGTTCGAACCCCGCACCAGGCTATGTGCTGACAGCCCAGAGCCTAGAGCCTCCTTCAGATTCTGTGTCTCCCTCTCTCTCTTTCCCTGCCCTGCTTGTGATCTATCTCCAAAATAAATACACATTTAAAAAATAAAATAAAATAAAGTACTGTTATCCAAAATACACCAAGAACACCAAAAAACTCAACAAGACAACAAACTATCCAATTAAGATATAGAATAAAGAGCTTAACAGACACCTCACCAAAGAAGATATACAGATAGCAAATAGCATATGAAAAGATGCGCCCCCCCCCACTAAAAAAAGATGCTCCACATCCCATATCATCAAGGAAATGCAAATTGAAACAAGAGATACTACTACACACATATTACAATGACTAAATCCCAGAACACTGACAAGACCAATACTGCTGAGGGTATGGAGCCACAAGAACATTTATACATTGCTGGTGGAAATGTAAAATGGTACAGGCACTTTGGAAGACAATTTGGAAATTTTTTACAAAACTAAACAAACTCTTACTTACCATGTGTTCCTTGGTATTTACCCAAAAGACTTGGAAACATGTCTATTCAAAAACCTGCACATGGATACTTATAGCCACTCTATTCATAATTGCCAAAACTTGGAAGCAACAACGCGTCCTTCCTTCAATAGTTGAATGTATAAGTAAATAAACCATGGTATATCCAGAATGGAACATTATTCATCACTAAAAAGAGCTATAAAGACATGAAAAGACACAGAGGAAACTTAATAAATGCATATTGCTAGGTGAAAGAAGCCAATCTCAAAAGGCTACATATTGTGCGATTCCAAGTATATGACATTCTAGAAAAGGCAAAATTATGGAGATATTAAAAGGTAAATGTTTGCCTGGAGTGGTGGGGAGATATTAGAAGATAAATGTTTGCCTTGGAGTGGAGGGGAGGAGCAGTGAAAATACTCTGTATGATACAATGATAGATACATGCCATTATACATTTGTCCTAACCCGCATAATTTACAACAGTGTGAATGAATCCTAATGTAAGGTATGGACTTCGGGTGATTATGATGTATCAGTGTAGGTTCATCAACGATAACAAGTGTGCCAATCTGGTGGAAGATGTTAATGGCAGAGGTTATGCATGTATAGAGGCAAAAGTATATGGAAAGATCTTTGTCCTTCCTCTCAACTTTGTTGTGAACGCCTCTAAAAATCAAACAAACAAACAAAAACCTCACTGTAAACTCACCTGTAGGGCCGTGAGTTAGTCCATGGGAAAGTGCCTTATCTACGGCATTCCACTGGAAAGATATCAAGGGAAATATCAGAGGGATTTGCTGGCTCATAGGTGCCTCTTCATATTGCTGTATGAAGGAACCAGATAGCAAAGACAGATTGCAGCTGAATGCTGGAGAAAATGTACTATGCTCATGTTGGGTGCTGGAGAAAGCTGCACCTTTCAAGAAACTCATAGGGAAGAAAACTACACGTTGTCTTTAGCCAAATGCTAGAGATGGAGAGAAATGTGCGAACTCTGGAGCCAAGGAAGCACACTGTAGAAATCCAGCAAGTGAGACAAAGCTACCAGGAAGAGAAAGCCCCTTTTTCCTCCTGTGTCTCTCCCACCCTCTACTAACATGCTTAGCACAGTGCGAGGTGGCAAAGGAGAAAGATTTGCATAACATCTCCACTATCAAGGAACAGTTCAAAAGTGGTGGTTTGGGGTAAGAGGTAATAAATTTATAACACACAAACCTTATTATAGCATTAGTACAAGCATTACATGAATTATCACATGTTAAAATCTAAGGACCCCAAATAGATGTAACTGAGTTTCTAAACATGCTTTAATGAATAGGGCACTGACTTCGGTGTTACTAATTGTATGGACTTCAGCAAGTTAATCTCTAAGCTTCAGTTCCTAAACCTTAAAATGGAGGGGAGCATTGTGTTTAAATGGTAAAGAGCTATAAAAATAAGTTGTCACTTCTTAATCATTATTATTGGAAAAATACTCCATACAGGAACATCATGATGGTTCTTCAAGAATCTTTGATGTCTGAAATAAATTAGATATGTTTCCTTCACTCCAATTTTAGTTTTAAAAACATTTTCCAGATACAAAGTAACTAGGGACTGTCTGGAGATACTTCATTGGTTTAAAATATGTACTGTTTTCCTCTCAAACTGTTTCTAGGATAAGTATGAAATCAATTACAGGGGTGCCTGGGTGGCTTAATCAGTTAAGCAACTGAGTCTTAATTTCAGCTCAGGTTATGATTGCATGGTTCCTAGGATCAAGCCCTGTGTCAGGTTCTGTGATGACAGCTCAGAGCCTGCTTAGGATTTTTTTCTCTCCCACTCTCTTCCCCTTCCCTTTTCGGCTCAAGTTCTCTCTCTCAAAATAAATAAGTAACCATTTATTTATTTTAAAAAAATTAAAAAAATCAATTACAAATTACAATTTTGTTTCCTCACAAACATACACACACAGGCACACATTTCTCTCTGTGTGTGTGTACCTGTGTGTGTGCAAGAAACACACACGTTATAAAATTATTTCACGTATTGCATTTTAGAATAAGTTCCCAGAAAAAAAGTCATGTGATAATTGTGAGAACAACTATTTTTTACTTGACTAAAGTTTAATGTGATTTCCTTAAAAATGTGATTTCCTTTAATGTGATTTCCTCACTATTAAAAAAGATGTTCTCTATTGGTTAGAGACAGTTTTAGATCATTTATGGAAACTACATTAATTTCCAAAAATTTCAATTGCAAACACTGCATTATTTCAAATGACCTATTAATCTTTAAAAAAATATTCATATGATACTCACCTTGGCCTATTGACTAGATTAATCACTTTATTTGAAATTTTTGTTTCCTTTCTCCCCAAGCTTGGTTGGTCTCTGTATTTATTTGTTTTAACTCTGATATTTATTTAATGAGAATTGTACATCAAAATATGGATGGTACTTAACATTTATCTTTGGTGATAGTTTTCATATCTCCTTATTTCTTCTGAGTTTTTCTCTTATTTAAAATATCTCTTGTATCTCTTGTTATAGATCTACCTTATTTCTACACGATAGACTACAATTTTCATGATGTATTAGAAATATTTTGTTATTTTAATAATTTAGTCTTTCAATTTATTTTAAAATGCTATTATTTCCCTTCTGTATCCAAAATCCATCCTTCTTTCCTTTCTTCCTTTCTCCCTTCTTTTTTTTCTTTCTATTCTTGCCCTCTGTTCTCTCTCTCCCCACTTTCTCTTTGTCTCTCTCTCTTTTCTTTTCTTTCTTTGCTACTTTTCCCCGGATTTGCTGGGGATGAGAATTTGTATTTTTCTGACTTAATAACTTATTTTCATTGTTTTCTTATTTAATGAGTCATTTAATGGTAAGTGATTTCTTCCAAATTAAGCTTTATTCTCCTTAATTAGTAAGAGTCCCATTTTATTATTTTCTATGAAAACTATTGCAACATCCATTATTTATTTCCTTTTTAGGAAGATATTTTAGATAGATATTTTAAGTTTTACACTGGTTATAAATTTATTGTGCATTTTATTTCACAATCTGCTGCTCTCAGGAAACCATTCCAGGTTTCATGATTGCCTAATAGCACCTTTCTGTAATATGTCAAATAGTCTTGAAATAAAATTCTCCTTCATTTGTAGTTATGCACAAAATATTTCTAAAATAACTTTCATGAATGGAAGAAGGGTGTAAATCTTATCCACTATTGGATCACATTGATTTAAAGAGTGCTAAGCACATAATGGCCCTAAAATTTTTTATTTACTCAATTCTGAATAAGTTATAAAGGACTAATATTAACCTGTAAACATTAATTTAAACTTAATTATTATAGATTTGAGAATACCCTGATTATTATTTTTATTTTTATGTCCTGTCCTATGGTGATTGAAAAGTATTAAAATCTCCCTACACAATTAAGCAATCCGCACTATTTTATTAAAATATTATGATTTATTAGATTATATTAAAATGTAAATGATTTATTAACTATTAAACATTTTATTTATTATTAAAATAATATTTAAATTAAAATAGATCTTAAAATTAAATATTAAATGGCATATTAAATGTTAAATATTAATATTTTAAAATGAAATGATTAAAATAAAATGATTTAAAAGCCTACACATGGTTAATGCAGAAAACATCACCAATTTATATTTTATCAAAATGTAGAAGTAGAATTCTCATATCTATTTGTTCTCATGATCCAAGTGTAAATATTCTTAATATTTGAGTTTGTATTTTATTATGTATGCTTCCAATATTACAGAAATTACATATTCGTTCATCAAGATCTATTTTTCATGTTAAAAATTAAAAGAAAAAACTCTACAGGCAGATGTCTAGTTTACTTGAACTTTAATATACCTAACAATAGTTTGGTGACCTGTGCTATTATTGTTTTCTAAAAATGCCTTAGATCGCACAACTCAGAATAGAGGATTCTTTAGAACTGAAGAAATATACACATCACATGTATTTCTGTGTACAGATGACTATAGTAAAACGTATGTGAAACTGTGGTTTTTAATATTTTGTATACAACTGTATCATTTAATGGTAATGTCATTAATATCTTTTGTAATTATTTTATTTTATTTTTTTTAAATATGAAATTTATTGTCAACTTGGTTTCCATACAACACCCAGTGCTCATTCCAACAGGTGCCCTCCTCAATACCCATCACCCACCCCTCCCACCCACCATCAACCCTCAGTTTGTTCATTAATATCTTCTAATAGTAATACTTTAGGATTTATCTTATTATTTAAAAACTTTTTTTAATGTTTATTTATTTTTGAGAGACAGAGAGAAACAGCATGAGCAGGAGAGGGCAGAGAGAGAGAGGGAGACCCAGAATATAAAGCAGGCTCCAGGCTCTGTGCTGACAGCTCAAACTGTGGGGCTCAAACTCATGAGCTGTGAGATCATGACCTGAGCCGAAGTCAGACGCTCAACTGACTGAGCCACCCAGGAGCCCCAAATTATTTTTAAAGCAATATAATAGTACACATTACAAGTGTACACCATAGCTTATTTAATTATTCCTCTGTTGATAGGGTATTCAATTGTCACTTATATTCTGTATTATAAATATTTCTTTAACAAATAACACGTAACAAGAATGCTGTTGCATACATTTCTATAAGTAGAAGTGCTAGGTTTAATGGCATTAAAATTTTAAAATATTGATAGGTACTTCCTACCAGCCTACACAACAACTTTATGTGAATTTAGAAAACACACTAATTCCTCTAGGTAGATGCAGCCCATCCCAGGACAGGAGACTTGGCAAAAAGAATTGCTGCCTCCTTTTGTCTCTTGGTATGACAACTTCAATCAAATCAACAACTTGCACACTTTTATATGTAGCCCTACATACTGCACTTCCCAAATTGTGTCATATACTTGTCTACTAACACTGTATATCTTGTTATTTTTTTAATGTTTTTTAATGTTTATTCATTTTTTGAGAGAGAGATGGAGACAGAGAGCAAGTGAGGGAGGGGCAGAGAGAGAGGGAGACACAAAATCCGAAGCAAGTTCCAGGTTCTGAGCTGTCAGCACAGAGCCCAACGCGAGGCACAAACCCACAAACCATGAGTTCATGACCCAATCACGACCTGGATATTTATATCCATTATATAAATATATATGTATGTGTATGTGTGTGTATATATATGTGTATATGTATATACGTATACACATGTGTATATATATATATATATATATATATATATATATACATGCGTATACGTATATACATGTATCCATTACCCTATTGTTATTACATCCTTTTAAACTAAAGTTATTGGCAATTAATTCAATATTTCCTCAGTAATACTGCTTTGAAATATTAAGGTGAATGAGCTTACCTGTTGGTAAAATAGTAATCATTAAAGTGTTTAATTTAAATATATTTAATATTTAACTAGCCATGATCATGAAAACACATTACCAAGAATGGTATGTATTGTTAATTATAGTATTGGAAAGCTTAATTATTCTCATAAAAATAATTGATGAGCATGTTATATGTGGTTTTGCTATATAAAATAATAAGAAACAGGATTTTCTCAAATTCATTGGCATTGGAATGGAAAATACCTGTAATAGCACCAAAAAGCACTAAAATGCATTATTTATTTTCATAAATGGTGATGGATGTTTAATTTAGCCCGATTAGGAAAATGACACTATAAAACTGGTTCCTGCACAACTTGTCATGATCTGGAATTCCATTTCCTGAGGGTATTGACATTAAAGAACAAAGTACAAGTACAGGCTATGAAGCCATTCATGAACTGGCCTCACTTCTCCCTCAACCAGATCATCATTCACCTTGTCCATTCTATGCTCTAGTGATATAAATCTAAGTGCAATTCCTTGATATACCACAGGAACTAACACAATTGAACTGATGTCTTGTTTTATTTTAAAGAGCTACTCATTTTGAGAATACTTAATAGGTCAAACAAGGTTCATTCCTATTTCTCCAAAGTATTCATAAGGTACATTTGACATCGTGTTGCCAAGTATTTCTATTCAGTCACCACAGTCTGCTCTACTAAATCAAAATATGGCATCAAATGCTTTCTTGTTTAAAGTTTATTTTGAGAGAAAGAAAGAGAGCAAGGGAGGGAGGGGCAAAGAGACAGGGAGAGAGAGAATCTCAAGCAGGCTCCATGTTGGGGGTGCAGAGCCCAGTGCAGGGCTCAGTCCCACAAATTGTGAGATCATGACCTGAGCCAAAATCAAGTCAGACACATAACTGACTGAACCACCCAGGCGTCCAGCAGAATGGTTTTGTTTTTTTTTTTAATATAACAAATTAATTGATTTGTCTATTTATGTAACCAAATATCTATTAAAAATGTAATAGGGGAACCTGGGTGGCTCAGTCAGTTAGGGATCTGACTCTTGATTTCACCTCAGGTCATGGTCTCGCTGTTGGTGGGATACAGCCCCACAATGGGCTCTGAGCTGACAGTGCTGAGCCTGCTTAGGAGTCTCTCTCCCTCTTTTTGCCCCTCCCATGTTCACATGCACTCTCTCTCACTGTCTGTCTCTCTGTCTCTCTCTCTCTCTCAAAATAAATAGACAAGCTTAAAAAAATTAAAAAAAGAGGAAAGAATAAATACAAGAGGAAAGTATGAATAGCTGAGAAATAAGGGAATCCAGTGCACAAAAGGAGGGTATATTCTTACATATGGCCGGCCACTGGCTCTTTATCCTTTGAAAAATATGGGAAGTAAAGTCTGGGACAGTTGATAGTTTAATTGGTAGGAGTGGCAGGTATTTTCTCTTGATAGCTTTTTATTTATTTATTTATTTATTTATTTATTTATTTATTTATTTATTTGAAAGTGAGAAATAAGGAGAGCATGAGGTCTGAGGAGACAGGACGTATAAAAAAAGTCACTGAGATTGGGAGAGTAACTAGCTGGGTAAAAGCATAGTTATGCTAAACAATATCAAGGGTCAACTTGATGTTGCTGTTCGTCAATTTAAATTGATACTGGACAATATAGTTTTATATTTATATACATATATTTATCTATTCAGATGAAGATATGAAATAGAGAGGATTTTCTCATTCATGTATAATAGAAAGATAAAAGTGCATAAAGGAGTTAATAAAGAGATAACTGTTCCAATATAAACCAGCTAAAGAGTGGATTGAGGTCATCGGGGAAATAAGGATCAATGAGAAGTAGGTAAAATCAGTGGGTTAAATATATGGGTGTATTTAAATCTTTTGGAGTTATAGAACTAGAGTAAGTGAGGTGGAAAAGATAGGTATTAGAAGCAACTTCTACCAAGATATCAGAATCACCAAAAAACAAAACAATATTAATGTTAAAGAATTTTGCAAGAGCAAAAAGTTTGTTATTTTTTTACAGTTTAATAACCCTATGTTAGTAACTAAAGTGCTGAAGAAATGAGGAACGAAGTGGTAGTTTGTAAAGGACTGCAAAAAGCAATGGGTGACATTGTAATTATGAAATTCAAATGAAGAGTAGAGTGGAAAATAATTATAAGGAAGTGACAATGAGGGCCAAGGTTAAAATACCATCCATCTCTAGAAACAATGTTAGCCTGGGGAGTAGGAACATAAACAGAACAAAACAAAACCTACTAATCAGGAGGGTTGAAGAGGAATCAGCCATGACTAGGAGAGATAGGTTGTTATAACTTTAAGCAAGAAGGTGAATGAAACAGAGCAACAGCATTACTGACAGAAGAGATTTGGTGATAGAGATTGTGAGCTTCAAATTGGAAAGTTTTAAATTGGGAAAGTGGTGTGAGACTAAGTTCATGTAAAGCCCAAAGGAGATCGGTATCTTTGTGATAATCTTGGGTTTTCTGTATATCTTGGGGTTATTGAAATAATTTTGATGTTTTCTTAGGCAATTTGAACGTGTGTAAAAGAGCGTCTGCAAGTGTTGTCCAAGGAAGTGAGGGTAAGGTTTCCAGGAGCATATGAGTTATGTGGATCTCTGATTCAGGAAAACCATTAGTAATGCTAAGCCAATAGATGTGCTTTGGTACTGGAAGGATTTTGTAGGATAGGTTAGATATTTTTGTTTTTAACTTGAGATGATATATATTTTCCATGAATAATATTTAAGTTTACTCTGGTTTTTAGCTTTTAGATCCTAGGAACTATCTAATACTTTTCTTTCTGCTCCCTTTTATTTATAAGGAAATCTAAATCTAAAGTACCTTTAGGAACATGGTTATGATTGATTGAATATAAAAGAAAACTAATATAGATGTTCTATTATACATAGTTTGGGATAAAACTAAAATACTCTAATGAGCAGTTCCTTATAGAAAATACTCTACCAACCAAGGGTCCCATACAAGCAAATACTGTCACTTTTCCAAAGTGCCTCAACCAAAACTAAAACTTGAACTGATTACACACGAATATTCAACTTGTTGTAGAAATATTTTTTCTACTGTTAATGAATAAATGAGCTCAAAATAATCATTTATTTTATAACTTAATTTCCTCCTGAGACTTTTGAGTAATCTGAACTTTCAAATAAAAGTTAATTGCTAAGTATTTTAGAATCATCAATCTATTTATAAATAGCAATCCTAATACTCCTCAGTTCTTCAGAGATCAGCCTTCTGACCACATCAGGCATATGGAAAAATGCCAAACTGAAATGTTATTAAAAAAACAAAACCTAAATATTCAGCAGTTAATTAATCTATTTGAGAAATGTTGAAAATATTTTTTCACACAATATGATTGATCAGTTTAGCAGCTGGAGAGAAAGGAGAAATCACTTTGATGGACAATATTTAAAATATTAAGGTCACTCCACATAAAATCTGAGAGGAGTAAACTGAAACAAGTTGATAGGGAAGAAACAAATGGCATGTATGAGTTATGAGCACAATGGGATGCCAATTATTCAAAGAATGGTGTTTGCATAGTCTCACTGTATGTAAAAACTAGGAAAAATAAAATCTTGGTTAATTTGTCTCCTGAGATTTAAGATTTGTTTCCAGAGTATATACTTATGATACCATAGCATATATAATTTTTAACTCATATTAATGATGATCAGATTTGGCAAAAAAATACAAGGTGACCAGTAAATTTGAACATCAGACAATAATTTTTAAGTAAAAGCATGTCCCATACATCATTATTATTCATTGTTATCCTAAGTTCAAATTTAACCAGACATCCTCTATTTTATCTGGCAACCCCACTAACACTGCTTATCTAAACAATGTGACCTCAAATTGTTAGAGTAAATAAGTCCACCGTAGTTTTTATAAACTCAGAGATAGGATTAACTTTGGCAGGTAATGATACCTACTATGATGTTACCATGAAAAACGTTAGCTGCATGACAATGGCAATTTATATTATCCTAGTGTCTTTAACCACACAGAGGGAATAATACCTACTTCATAGATTTGTTGAATAGATTTTCAGATATATATGTAAAGCATTTCCTAATGTCCTTAACAAACAACAGCTATTATTACCATGTATCTCAGGCTTAACAGTATGTTCTCTGGCATAATCAATACTTCAATGTTTAAGATGATGAAGTATAGAGCATTGGTGACATAAGGAACCTTAGAAATAATCATCTCAACTTCACCATTTTACTAGAAATATTAAACTGAGATTTAGAATAAAAAGTTTCATTTAAAAAACATATGCCATATTTAGGTATTTAGACTTAGTTCCTCGATAAATTCATTAAGTTATGGTTAAAAATCTACAGAAGACATACACTATTTCTCAAGAAAATGAACAAGGGATAGGCTGTTTCAAAACTACCTCACAAGGAAATGGATGCTTAATTTATCAAGAGTGAGTTATCAAATTGCTTAATTTATCAAGAGTGAGTTAGAGTTAGTAGGTCTAGGTAAATTAAGGATTTTTGGCAATATCTAAGAGTATTTTCAATGCATTCTGCAATTTGGCAAATTGTTGAAAATTATGTGGAGAGAGAGAGAGATGTCATCTCCCTTCTTAATAATGAAAAATATTAGCTCTGACTTTACCTTATATTGCTTGTGGGCATGCATTTAATTTAGTTGAACTGAACTGAAACCATTCCAGAATATAAAGTAACCAAAAAATGTTTCCATAAGGAGAAAAATGCTAGAAGTTAAGGGGAAAAATGGGTATACTGTATCTTTTAATAAACATTATAATTAAGAATCCTGAAAAATGAATGTATTCTATTCCTTATTATTATTATTTAAAATGCCCATGGTTCTTGCGATGGTTAATTCTGTGTGGACCTGGCTGGGCCACAGTGACCATATATCTAGTCAAACATGATTCTGGATGTTTCTGTGAAGGCATTTTTTGGATGAGACTAGCATTTACTTTCAGTAAAGCAGATAACCCTCTGTAATGTGGATGGGCTGCTTCTATCAGTGGAAGACTTTAAGAGAACAAAGACTGACTTCCCCTCAGCAAGCAGGAATTCTGCCAGCAGATGGCCTTTGGACTCCAACTGTAACTCTTCCCTGCATCTACAGATGCTGGTCTACCCTGCAGATTTTTGATTTATCAAGCCTCTGTAATCACATAAGCCAATTTCTTAAAAGAAATTCCTTTCTGTCTGTCTGTCTGTCTGTCTGTCTCTCTCTCTCTCTGTCTCCCAATCTCTATATCCATCATCTCTATTTCTCTCTTTTTTGGTATCCATATACGTGCGCGCACACACACACACACACACACACACATAAAGATGAAATAGAGGTATATCTTCTGATGGTTCTATTTCTCTGAAAAACCCTGACTAATATACATTACTTATATTTTTCATTGATTTTTAACATATAGGAAGGGAGGCAAATGAAAGTCAGGCACACAAAGGATAATTAAAAGCAAAGATCTTACCCTAGCCCATGTACATTAATGTACAGAATGAAAATTAGAATTGAAAATCACCCAGGTAGACACACCTCATTTGGGTTCACATTTATAAAAGCTTCCCATTTATTTAAAGGTGTTGCATCATGCAATAAGCGCTATTATTTTTCTTATTTCAGAAGATTAAAAAATATTAAACCTCATAAGAAGAGATAAGTGTAACAGAATGAGCCTTATTTGTAGTATGTTAGTAATGAGGAAGGATCTATGCACAAATTTCTTTGAGAAGCAGGCACAGGGAGCTGTTAAATTTGCCTAACTTACATACTGAGGACGATTAAACAAATATTCTTTTGTTTCCCCCCCTTCAGGCCTCTCACCTATTCAACACCGTACACACTTGGAGCCTAAGATATTAACGGTAGATGAATTTCAGTTATCCTGGCTTTTAGTTTCATTCAACCCTTTCTAATTGGAGCCCCGGGCTTGGATCTCTCACAAACCACATCCTGT
Source organism: Felis catus (assembly GCF_018350175.1). Classification (NCBI taxonomy): domain Eukaryota; kingdom Metazoa; phylum Chordata; class Mammalia; order Carnivora; family Felidae; genus Felis; species Felis catus. Next base: position 90,084,612 of record NC_058375.1, on the reverse strand, counting down.
ACAACACTGCTCTGATAGATAAATAAGTTGAAAAAATGAAAACAAGAAAGGAAGACTGGGTTTCAGGAGATGGGCTGAGAGACTACGACATCCAGTAGCCTCTAGCTCCAAACCGTGATGAAGGCTGTGAAGGGGTGATAACGCACGGTGTTCTTTGTAGCAGACAGATTTAGACAGGTCCTCGAAGGCCAGAAGGTAGATTTAAAATTAAATGGCAAACAGTTACTACCAGTATGAAAATAGTGCTCACTGTAGCCCTGCGCACAGAGTGTGGATAACACATGTACCTCCAATCTGGTGCTCTGGAAAGTATTGGACTGGGAGGGAAATTCCATGTAAGCAGGTAGGCAAGCGCTGGGAACAAATAGCTCTGAAACTCTGGGAAGGAACAGCAAGGCAAAGCAGCAGGCAGAAGGTATTCTCAGGAAATCTAGGTCAGCCCAGAGGTAGAATTTAGAATCAGAGGCCCTCTGGAAACAGGTTATGATATCATTGTTTATAGCATATAGATGACAGCTGCACAAATATAGCCTGGTTTGCGCTCAAATTATTTTAAGGATTTGGACATTTCTTTTTAAATCTCTCTAGAGAGTTATTCTACTATAAGAAATTTTGTACTTCTGTGAAGTTCAGAGTATTTGCTGGCCTCCCTCCTGGTGGTAGGTGTTAGGGATGTCTAATGTTAGCACACCAGGCTATAATAAAAAATGCACGAGAACACTGACTGCCAGAGCACTAATCTGAAATGTATCTGTACCCTGTTTGTACACGAGTTAATTTAGAGAAAATATTAACTACATGCTATTCATTAGTCATTAGCTTATTACTAGTCAGTGAGGAAGGTAACAATAATGATATTGTTTTTTTCACTTTTATTTCTCTAGGAATCAACGGAAAATACAGAGTTTAAGGAAGCAGGTTGTTTTCATAATCTTGATGAAAAAGAATGAACATTTAAGCAAGTGCACTCGTCAGGCAGTGATGATATTTACTGTCGTTTATGGTCTTTATAAAGCAATTATTTGAATTTTTTTTCATAGATACTTTTTGAGGAGATGGAATAAGTCACCACTTGAAAGGTTTGGATCCGGTTATAGCTTTGTGACCCTTAAATAAATAGACTTTTCCTTCATATATATGTTTAACTCAAACTAATGGCATAATGCCTTCTATAAGCTAAATGCTTGTGACAAATTGCCAATTATCTTTGCCACTCATCTTTATTAGTGAATAAACTTTGCCATTTGTTCTTTATCTTGTATTTCTTCTGTTAAGCAAGTCAACGTGGAATGATGGTTCAGAGCAATGACTCTGGATCAAAAATGTCTGGCTTCAAATCTTGACTCCAGAACTTTTTTAGCTATGTAATCCTGAGGAAATTCACTAACATTTCCATGTTTTAGTTTTCTTACTTTTAAACTGAGACAAATAATGGTGCCTAATACATATACTATATGAGGATCAAATAAGTTATATTAAATAATTTATATGTAAACTTAGAATAAAATAAGTGTTCGATAAGTTATATGAACTTAGACAATAGGAATCACTTTATACATATTAGTTATAATTATTACTGCTTTTTTTAAAGTAGGCTCCATGCCCTACATGAGGCTTGAAGCCATGATGCCGAGACTAAGAGTCACTTGCTCTGCTGAGTGAGCCAGCCAGCCAGGAGCCCCTAGTCATTTTAAATTATTCAGTTTTATCTATTTCATTGGCCCTCCCTTGGTCAGATCTCTATCATCTGCCATTTAAGTTATCACAAGAGCCTCCTACCTTTTCTCCTCTAATCTTCCCCTGCCTCCAGTTCATACACACTGTTGCCAGCATGACTTTACCAGATGCAAAAGCAGTTATATAATTCCCCTGGTTAAGATTCTTCAATTTTCTCTGTCTTCATCAAGAGAAGGTCAAAAATATTTTTACAACATTTATGTCCCTCTGTGAGATGACAGCATCCTGTCCCTTTAGCCTCATCTATTTCCACTTGTCATCTTGAACTTTATGTTTTAGCCATATGGAACAATTTGTATCCCCTTAAATACATTCTCATTATCCCTATGACAATGGCTTTGCACATTATACTTAACCTGCCTGTTATACTGATTCTTTAACAGTAAAATTCACTGTATCCTTCAAAACTCAGTTATTCAAAAAATTTTCCTGATTTTCCCCATTTATATTTTATGTGTTCTCTGATCCCATTATTAATGTGTTGACTTCTTCAAAGCATTTTTACATTGCACTGAAATTGTGTCATTTTTTCCCAACATTGTTTATGAGCCATCTCACAGATCTTCTGTGTTTTATCTTAGAATTTTCAGAATCTACCACTGCAACACCCTGAGCGTAGCAGATCCTTCATAAATGTTTGTTAGGAGTGATGTAATTATCTAAAGTGTGTGCTTTCTTGCACCCCTGATAAAACCTGTGCAGTATGAGACAAATCTGATGGTAAATGTAACTTATCTGGAAGGTAAAAATTATCAATAAGGACTAACAGGATCTAGACCCTAGAGTGGGGTTGGAAAATGATACTTGAAGAAGAAATTAAACATTACCTAAACTTTGCTGTGTGCTAAAAACAGAACAAAAACAAAAAACACAGAAGCAATTCAGAAATACAGCTATAATCCATTAAGAAGTACAATTGCAACTATATACTTTTTAAAAAATTCCTCATATTTGCTTCCTTAAAAAAATTTTTTTAATGTTTTATTTATTTTTGAGTGAGAGTGGGGGAGGGTCAGACAGAGGAGACACCAAATCCGAAGCAGGCTCCAGTCTCTGAGCTGTCAGCACAGAACCCAATGTGGGGTTTGAACCCCACTAACTGTGTGAGATCATGACCTGAGCTGAAGTGGGTTGCTTAACTGACTGAGCCCCTAACGCATCTCTGTTTTTGCTCCTTTTTTTAACATGTTTATTTTTGAGAGAGAGAGAGAGAGAGAGAGAGAGAGAGAGAGAGCACACAACTGGGGGAGGGGCAGAGAGAGAGAGAGAGAGACAGAATCTGAAGCAGGCTCCAGGCTCCGAGCTGTCAGCACAGGGCCTGAAGCAGTGCTCTAATCCACTAACCAGGAAATCATGACCTGAGCCCAAGTCGGGCACTTAACCTACTGAGCCACCCGGGCACCCTTGTATTTGCTTCTTAATTCACCCTTGAAGTAGTTTTTAAGTCCTCCCTTTAGGTTGGATTCACAATTGTGTGCTGTCATTTTAATTTGGTGTTATATGTCAAAGATATTCATAATCCTTTAAATAGTTATTGGAAACTAAGATTAAATGCCTTCATAATATATATGATGTTTTTGTAAAACCAATTTACATAAATGTTGGGAAAAAATAATACCAGACTAAGAAATTAAAAACAAGATTTTGTTCTTTATAAGAACTGAATTGTGAGAAGGAAGGAGAGAAGCACTCATCAGTTGGCAGCACCCCAGTACCATCACATGTTAAAATTATTGACCTTTTGTTTTTTTAAAAATTTTTTTAATGTTTATTTTATTTTTGAGACAGAGAGAGACAGAGCATGAATGGGGGAGGGTCAGAGAGAGAGGGAGACACAGAATCTGAAGCAGGCTCCAGGCTCCGAGCTGTCAGCACAGAGCCTGACGTGGGGCTCGAACTCACGGACCTTGAGATCATGACCTGAGCCAAAGTCGGACGCTTAACCGACTGAGCCACCAAGGCGCCCCAAAATTATTGACCTTTTGTATCAACAAATACAATCAATGACTCCCTTTCAGATTCATTTTGAGGTCACCAGGGGAGTAAAAGCCTAGTAACCATAGGTAGAAGATATATAACAGCACATATTCAACTAGGAAAGAGAGGGATGGGTTTGTAGTCATAAAGCAATTAAAAGCTACTTAAGTGTGGCGCTCCTATAACATAAGTCACATTAGTTGTGCAGTTAAATACTTCAAATCGGTAACTGGCTTATAGTGTTTAAATAGAGAAACAAATATAAATATCTGCATTAGTTGAGATTTTAACATACACTGAAGTTCTGTTTCACATGGAGACTGCTTTCTTCAGCATAATTACTCTTGTATTGATGGGGCAATTAAGTTATGTAAATTTTTTGCTATTTTAGAAAATATTAAATCAACTTCCCTTTCATCTAGATTTTAGCTGAATTACTGATACTTTTTCATAAATAATTCCTAGTAAAACAATTAATGGGATAACATGAATTGTGTTACGGCTTTTGGTAACCTTAGACAAATTACCATTAAAAAGATCTCTTTTTTGGGGTGCCTGGGTGTCTCAGTCGGTTAAGCTTTGGACTCTTGATTTCGGCTCAGGTCATGATCTCACCATTCATGAGTCTGAGCCCTATGTTGTGCTCTGCACTGACAGCACAGAACCTGCTTAGGATTTTCATTCTCTCTCTCTCTCTTTCTCTCTCTCTCTCCCTCCCTCTGGCCCTTTCCTGCTCACATGCTCTTTCTCTCTCTCAAAATAAATAAATATTTTTTAAAAAGATCTCTTTTTTGTTTATAGGTTTTTGTGTTTCACAGTTTATAATATCAGCATATGTATCATCTATCATCATCTAACTTCATCAATGAAATAATTTCACATTTTGTTAGGGAAACAT
>NC_058375.1:87892500-87975000 GCF_018350175.1 Felis catus | reverse complement strand
AAATCATGCCTTTGATGTTATATCTAAAAAGGGTTCATTGTACCCAAATTCGCAAAGAATTTTCTTCTGTATTGTCTTCTAGGAGTTTCGGTTTTGCATTTTACATTTATATCATTGATCCATTCTGAGTTAATTTTTGTGAAGGGTATGGGGTTTGTGTTTAGATTCACTTTTTACACATGGGTTGTCTGGTTTTCCTAGAACCATTTGTTGAATAGACTAGCTTTGCCTCATTGTATTGCCTGACTTCTTTGTCAGAGATCAGTTAACTCTACTTATGAGGGTCTCTTTCTGTTCCCTTGACATATTTGGTTATTTTCAACAATACCACACTGTCATCTTAATTATTGTCACTTCATAATAAGTCTTGAAGTAAAGTAATATTAGTTCTCCAACTTTGGTCAATACTCATTCAATATTGAATTCTCTATTTTGGGTCTTTTGTCTCTTGTTATAAACTTTAGAATCAGTTTGACAATATACACGACATAGTCCTGGGATTTTGACTCAGAGTGTTGAATCTGTATATCAATTTGGGTGAACTAACATCTTGACAATTCTGATTTTCTTATCCATGAATATAGAATATCTCTCAGGTATTTAGTTTTTCTTTGATATCTTTCATCAGAGTTTTGCCATTTTTCTCATGTAGATTTTAGACATATTTTGTTAGGTTTAACCTAAATATTTCATTTTTTAAGTGTTAATACAATGGTATTACATTTTTAATTTCAAATTCACTAGTTAATTGGTTGTATATGGAAAGCAATTGACTTCGGTATATTAACCTTATATCCTGTAATCTTGCTCTAATTACTGAATAGTTCCAGGAGTTTGTGTGTTTATTTTGGATTTTCTATGTAGACAATCATGTCATCTGTGAACAAAGATAGTTTTATTTCTTTCTTCTATATTTGTATCTTTTATTTTCCTTTCTTTTTTTATTGTATTAGCTAGGACTTCCAGTACAGTATTGAAAAGCAGTGGTGAGAGGGGACATCCTTGCCTTGTTACTGATTTTAGTGGGAAAGCTTCAAGTCTTACCAGTAAGTATGATGTTAGTTTTAGGTTTTTCATGGATTTTAAAAAATCAAATTGAATTAGTTTCCCTCTATTTCCAGTTTTCTGGGAGTTTTTTGTCATGAATAGATGTTTGATTTTGCCAAATGCCTTTTCCTCATCTATTGCTATGACCATGTGGTTTTTCTTTTTTGGCCTATGTGATTACAGTAACTTATTTTCAAATGGAGAACCAGCCTTACGTACCTGGGATAAATTTCATTTGATCATGGTGTATAGTTCTTTTCATATATTGTTGGTTTATAAATTGCCGATTTGCTGATATTTTGCTGAGGATTTTTGCATCCGTGTTTATGAGAGACTTTGGTCTGTAGTTTTCTTGTAATGTCTTTGTCTGACTTTGGTTTAGGAAATAGTGTCCTCATACGCTGAGATACAAGTATTCCCTCTGTTTCTGTTTTCTGAAAGAGAATGTAGAAGATTGGTATAATTGCTTGCATAAGTGCTTTGTAGAATTCACCAGTGAACCATTCTTGGTCGGATGCTTTCTGTTTTGGAAGGCTATTAATTGTTGAATAAATTTCTTTAATAGATATAGGCCTATTCAGATGATCTATTTCTTGTTGTATGAGTTTTTGCAAATATGGGTTTTGCAGATTGTGTCTTTCACGCAATTGGTTCATTCCATCTAGTTCACATTTGTGAGCATAAAGTTGTTCATAATATTCCTGTATTATCCTTTTATATCCATGGGATCTATAGTGATGTACCCTCTTTCATTTATAATATTAATAATTGCATCTTTTCTCTTATTTTCTTAGCCTGCCTAGAGACACATTGCTCTTATGTGATGTACACACACACACACACACACACACACACACACTGCTATTTTCCTTTTTACTGAATTCTGCTCTAATTTTATTATTTCTTGTCTTCTGCCTACTTTGGATATAATTTGCTCTTCTTTTTCTAGTGTCCCACGGTGGAAGTTTAGGTGATTGTTTTTAGATTTTTCTTTTATTTTACTATATGTATTCAATGTTATAAATTTCTCTGAGAACTGCTTTCACTGCATCCCACACACTTTGATAAGTCGTGCTTTTATTTTCATTTAGTTCAAAGATATTTTTAAATTTCCTTTGAGATAATCAGCTTTGACTCTCGTGTTATTGAGAAATATGTTGCTTATTCTTCCAGACTTTTGGAACTTTCCAGATAACTTTCTGTTATTGATTTCTTAGTTTAATTTCATTGTGTTCCAAGAACAGATACTGTATGATTCTTTGTTTTAAATTTGTTATTGTTTTGTGATCCAAAATATAGCCTACATTGATGAATGTTCCATGTGAGCTTAAGAAGAATGTGTAATCTATTGTTTTTGGATGAAGTAGTGTATAGATGTCAATTACAGTTGATCCTCGAACAACATAGGTTTGAACTACATGGGTCCAATTATATGCAGATTTTTTAAATATATAAAGTATAGTACTGTAAATGGATTTTCTCTTATGATCTTCTTCATGACATTTTTTCTTTAGCTTACTTTTTGTTAAGAATACAGTATATAATGCATGTAACTTACAAAATATGTGTTAATTGACTTTTCATGTTACCATTAAGGCTTCTGGCAACAGTGAGCTATTAATAGCCATGTTTTGGGGGTGTCAAGGGTTATACATGGAGTTTTGACTGTGTGTGGGGTCAACATCTCTCACCCCCATGTTCAAAGGTCAACTGTGTATCCAGTTGATTGATAGTGCTGTTCAGTTCAGCTATGTCTTTGCTAATTTTCTGTAGCTGGATATGTCCATTTATGGTAGAAGTGTGTTAAAATTTCTAACTATAATATTGGATTAACCTATTTCTTGCAATTGTGTCAGGTATTGCCTCACATATTTTGATGTTCTGTTATTAAGTACATACACATTGAGGATTCTCATTTCTTTTTGCCAGTTGACTCCTTTATCATTCTGTAATGTCTCCTTTTATCCCTGATAACTTTCTTTACTCTGAAGTCTACTGTCTGAAACTAATAGACATATTCTTGTTTCCTTTTGACTAGTGATGGCATGGTATTATCTTTATCCATCCCTTTACTTTTGATCTATATGTGCCTTTATATTTAAAGTAGGTTTCTTGTAGACAACATATAGTTGGGCCTTGTTTTTGATCCCCTCTGACAATCTCTGTTTTTTAATAGGTATATTTGGACTTTTGATATTTAAAATGATTATTGATATACTTGAATTGTATCCACCATATTTGTTACTGTTTTCTGTTTGTTGACCTTATTTTTTGTTTAGCTTTTGTCTTCTACAATTTGTCTGCCTTTTTTTTTTGTTTGAATTGGATATTTTATATGATTACATTTCACTCCTTTGCATATTAACTACTTCTTTTTAAGCTTATTTTAACTGTTGTCCTTATATTTGCAATATACATTTTCAGTTAATCCAAGTCCACTTTTAAATAAAACTATACTATTTCACAAGTAGTACAAATAACTTATAATAACAGAATAGTCCTAATTCTTTTCTCCTATACCTTGTATCATTGTTTTCACTTGTTGCATTTTTTCATAATCGTGTATAATTATACATATATATTTGAATACATTTTTGCTGTTATTATTTTAAACTGTTATCAGATAAATTAAGAATAAGAAAAATAAAACATTATTTAACTTTTACTTATTCTTCAGTACTCTTCAAACTACATTCAAAACTCTGACCTATATATTTTTTCTTCTCTCAAAAGAACTTACTTTTAAAATTGCTTGAAATTTTTAAAATTTTAAATTTAAAAAGAACTATTTATTTATTTATTTATTTGTTATTTTTTAATGTTTATTCTTTTTTGAGACAGCGAGAGACAGAGCGCAAGTCAGGGAGGGGCAGAGAGAGAGGGAGACACAGAATCCGAAACAGGCTCCAGGCTCTGAGCTGTCAGCACAGAACCCGATGCAGGGCTCAAACCCACGAATCGGGAGATCATGACCTGAGTCAAAGTCGGATGCTCAACCCACTGAGCCACCCAGGCGCCCCCCAAGAAAGAACTAATTTTTAAAATTGCCAACAGATTCCCTCAGTGTTTGCTTGTCTGAGAAAGTCTTTATTTCCCTTTCACTTTGAAGAATAATTTTGTGGGATATAGATTTCTAGGTTGATGGGTTTTTTATTAACACCAGAAATATTTTACTCCATTCTCTTCTTGCTGTGTGGTTTCTGAAGAGAAGTCAGTTGTAACTGTGATCTTTGCTCCTTTATAGTTCAGGTGTCTTCCTCTGATTCTTTCAAGATTTTTCCTTATCACTGATTTTCTGAAGTTGAATATGATATACTTAGGTATAGTTTTTCTTTGGCATTTATGCTGCTTTAGGTTCTCTGAGCTCCCTGGATCTTTGGTTTGGTGTCTGACATTAATTTGAGCAAACTCTCAGTCATTCTTACTTTTAATTCTTCTCCCTTACTCGCTCTCTAATTTATTCTGGTATTCTCATTACATGTATGTTATATCTTTTGTAGTGGTCCCACAATTCTTGGATATCATGCTCTTTTCCCCCTCAATTTCTTTTCTCTTTGCTTTTTATTTTTGGAAGTTTTCATTTTTGTGTCCTCAAGCTCAGAGATTCTTTCCTCAGCCATGTGCAGTGTACTAATAAGCCCATCAAAGAATCTTCTTTATTTTCAATCTCTAGCATTTCTTTGTAATCCATACTTATAAATTCCATTTTTCTACACGTTATCCATCTGTTCTTGCATATCATCTGTTTTTTTCATTAACATCTTTAAAATATTAGTAGTAGTTTTTTTAAAAATTGCTAGTTGGATAATTCCAAAATCTTGCCATATTTGATCGTGTGTGGTTCTGATGTTTGTTCTATTTCTTCAACTTGCCATTTTAACCTTTTAGCATGATTCTTAACTTTAATGTCAAAAAAATGGACATTATGTGCTGGGTAAAAGAAATTTGGTAAAGAAGACTTCAGTGATGCATTGGCAAGGTGTAGAGAGAGGGTAAACGTTCTGTAGTCCTGTGATTAGGTCTCAGTCTTCTAGTGAATCTGTATCCCAGATTGTGAAGTTTACCACTGCATTTCAGTTCTTTCCCCCCACACTAGGTGGGACAGGATGGCAACATGTAGCTGGAGATGTGTATTTCTCTTCTGCCACATGGAAGGGGGCTGGAGTTGGGTACATCCCTTTCTCCAATTCGGTTTGGCTCTAATAAAACACCAGCAGGTTAGAATCTGGGAAAATAGCTTCTCCTGAAGGTAGTCCTTGTTAAGAAGAACAGAATGCCATGGTGTATTTAAAACCGGTTCAGGGGCGCCTGGGTGGCGCAGTCGGTTAAGCGTCCGACTTCAGCCAGGTCACGATCTCGCGGTCTGTGAGTTCGAGCCCCGCGTCAGACTCTGGGCTGATGGCTCGGAGCCTGGAGCCTGTTTCCGATTCTGTGTCTCCCTCTCTCTCTGCCCCTCCCCCGTTCATGCTCTGTCCCTCTTTGTCCCAAAAATAAAATAAACGTTAAAAAAAATTAAAAAAAAAAACGGTTCATTTTTCCTTTATGAAAGCATTTTTTCTTCTGGAAGGAGGGAATTTTTCTCCAATATTCTCTATGAGGACCTGGTAGAGCTCCTGGTGGTAAAACTCAAGAGAGGAGGCCTCCTTATGACTGAGTGTTAAAAGTGTTTGAAAAATAAACTTTCTTCTCTTGATTATTTCTGAAATTAGGTGAAAATAGCAGATTGTGCTACCATAGCAGCTACATTGGCTTTGTAAAGGACTTCAGTGTATAGTGTACTATTTTAAAGACTTCCATAACTGAAAGAAAAAATGAAATGTATTCTGGAATGGAATTGTATTACTTACTCTGTCAAAATAGCATAGTGTTAGCAAAACAGAAAAACAACCAAGCTTTGACTTTACCACGGTTGTTTAGTTCTTGTTCTGTGAATCTTTAGTTAACATGTACATTTGGGAATGTGACTGTGGCTCTTTTTTTTTTAATTTTGGAAAAAATCGTCTGGAATCAGTTTTGTGATTAATGTTTTGTGTAATGTAGTAAGACATCAAAATTATTTTCTAAATTTCATGAAATATGTACAATATTAAGAGAAGTAACAAATGTGGATACCAAACATGAGGTACAAATTTGATAGGGTGGTATTCAAGCACAATCCAAGTAAAACTTGATTGTAACAAACACAGGTTCAATACAGATTAGAGCAAAAAATCCCGAGGCATACTAAACACCCATGTAAAATTAGGATTCAGCAATAACACTGCTTTAAAGACTCACTCATTCATGGGCATGTTGAATTTCTCTAATATATAGAAAAGCTAAATAGATTTTTCTATATGTTTTTTAATATATAGAAAAAATAAGTATGTTTTATTTCTAAAAGGAGATCTTATGGCTCTCGTGAAGAAATAGTCTAATATATATGCACAACAGTATCTTACACTAGCACATTTTCATTACTTTAACAAATTTAGAAGTCAGATTTTGTTAATTTTTGTTAATAATTTTTGTTACTAATTAATAATTATTTACAAAGTTGTGATGAAAAATAAGATATTCACCTTTTGATTTTTCTGTTTTGGGGAGCTACTTAAGTCTGACTACTGACCACATATACCAGTAGACCAAAGTATAACATTGGGTTCTTTTTTTGAGGGCAATCCTTAGCCAAGTCTGAAAGGAACATCTGTTTTTGGCTGTTTGACATGTAATTACATTCTTCATTGCTGCACTTTGAGTTGGTATGACAAGTGTGGTGGGGGCCAACACACAAAAATGTGCCACATTATTTATGAGCGAGCTTCAGTGATGCTGGTAGGACATTTCTGAAGTTCTCTCCAGACATCACTGTACTTCATTATATAACAGCCATGTGGTATACTGTTGCCATTCAGACTGTGGTCAGATCTGCACCATTGTAGTGTGGTATGCAAAAAACAGGCTACATTTGGGGACTTTATTGATAGTTTAGTATAATTTTATAGTTAACAAGATTCATGGTTGAAACTGTTTTAAGAAACTCAATGGAGCGTTCATTTGAGTTGGATTGAGATTTCAGAGCTCTGTAGAAGATCTGTAGTACCAGTCACACAGGATATTGCCTGTCCTCTCAAAGGAACTTTGCCATTGTGGTTAGGTTCTTTATGTTTAGTGCATCACTGGATTATCCACCGCCACAAGGGCACAATAAAATGTCACATTGTATTTTGTCCCTTTTATAAATTTTGTCTCTGATTACCCTGGTGAAAGGTGATACTCGTCGTCTTTGTAATTTTTTTCCTTTTAAGATTTATTGTTCATCTGCCACATTTTGTTAACTTCTCAAAGAATAAGCCATTTTGAATTGCATTCTTGTTGCCGTATCTCTGCTACATTGTTTTATAATTACCTACTAATGGTTAGCTTTCTCATTAGACTATAAATTCCTTGAAAGCAGGATTTATAGTCTATTAATTTAGATATTCCAGCAGCAGCACCAAACACAAAGCTTGACACAGACTTTATAACCCCTGAAGATTAGTAGATACATGAATGAGTGCTGTGCCTGGTAGTGGTTAAGACTTTATTAGAAGTGTCTGGGAGGAAAAAGGGCAGGGATAGCTATCAGATAGCGTGACTTGGCAGGTGTTTATTAAGTAGTTGACTATCTCCTGTTGAAGCAGAATAAACATCATATGCCAAATATTGTGCTTAAATAATTGATAGACGTAAATAAATAGTTGTAACAAGATATGATTGTGTCCATAATAAAGATAATGTTCAAGTGAGGGAATCACAACTATATCCAAAATGATGAAAAATAAAAAGATATTTAAAGATGAGGGCACAGGTACAAAAGATGAAAGGTCGGAATGAGCACAACAGATATAAGAAATGTCATTAGGTTTGGGGGCATTTGATATATGACCTGGTTGAATATGTTAGTGCCTGTTTGTGGACTGCCTTTTATACCATGCTGAGGGGGTTGGGCTATAAACCATAAGTCATGAGATGTCTCTTTACATTGTGGGGTGCAATTGACAGGACTTGGGGATTTATTGGTTATGTGGAGTAAAGGGACAGAGGAACTCATTACTATAAGATTTCCATAGCAAATAGTTGATGTTTCCTTCTTGCAAACATGAGCTGTTTGGAATTTTAGCTAAGTTTAAAAATCTTTAATTTTCTTTTTTATGGTTTATGAATTATGTGCTTTAAACAAAGCTTTATATTGGCTAAAAAGGCCATAGGATTATCCTGGACAAAATAATCTTATGTCACCAACTTCCTATATCTTTGGAACTTTAGAGTAAACACACAGTTAATGTGAAATTATTATTCGCTCAAAGGAATATAAGAATGTGATAGATTATTAAAATATGTTTTAAGTAAGTTCTTTTTAGAAATGAGATTTTTTTTAAGGCATGACCTAGTTAATTTCTATTTACAGTATGACTTAGTCCTTAGAGGAGTGGCAAGTATACAGAAGTACCAACAAAGTATTATTTATTATTCTAACTATTAGTGTTATCTGTTCCTTGGATATTTGCAAGAGGCTTTAATTGATCTCCCTGCTTCTGTCCTGCCCATCCATTAGTTTGTTCTCTAAACCTCAAACAAAGAGCAAACCTATTCCTGTCACATAGCACCTGGTTGAAATAAGGAATAAGTGAATGAGGAATGTCACCTTTTAAAAAGTAACCATCCAGTAGCTTCTCATATCATTTATAGGGCAAGTTAAAGTTCTTTCAGTATTCTTTAGGCTCATATGTGAACCAACCCCACCCCCTGCCCCTTTTCTCTGACCTTATCAAAGGCTCCTCTCCTCTTTGCTTTCTGTGCTTGACAAGGCATCCTTTCCTTGAACACACCAAGTCTTCTGCAGCCTTGAGGCCTGGGCATCCATTAATCTATTCTCCAGATATCTGCATTATATCTTCAGTTCATCAGGTGTCTCTGTCTCAGTGTCTCTTTATCAGTGAAACCTTTTATGATTACACATCTCCCTTATCGTGCTTTATATTCTTTATGGCACTTATCAATTTCTGATGTACTATATATTGTTTATTTTCTATTTTTCTCCTCTGGAATGTAAGCTCCAAAGGGTGTAGAGGCTCTGTGCTATATCCACAGGACCTAGAATAGTGCTTGAAACTTAATACATATATATATATATATATATATATATATATATATATATATATATATATAAATTGTAATGATTATTTATTTTAGAGAGAGACAGAGCATGAGCAGGGGAGGGGCAGAGAGAGCTAGGGAGACACGGAATCTGAAGCAGGCTCCAGGCTCTGAGCTGTCAGCACAGACCCCAATGTGGGGCTCGAACATATGAACTGTGAGATCATGACCTGAGCCGAAGTCGGATGCTTAACCGACTAAACCACCCAGGCTCCCCAAAACTTACTATTTTTTAATGAATGAAATAAATCTACTTTCTAGCATGCATTAACTCAAGAGCTATAGATCATCTACAGCAAACAAAAAAATAGGATGCAAGGTCTGTTACCATATTTGTAACCATTTCATAATTTTATTTTGAACTGAATAGAGCCACATTGGTAGTTATCTTTCAGTAAGAAACCTTGTTAGAAAGTATAAGATAAATATGCACCTTGTATGTTAATGTTTTCTACAATTTTAGTCATTTTCTGTGTTACTAGGTGAATAGCTAGTACATCAAAAAGTAGTACATTTGAGTAACATAAGAATACTACCCATTTTCTTAAAACTGATTTCTGAAGCTGATTTTGGGATACCAAGAAATGTAAAGTCTCGTGCGAGTAGCAGTTCTGTCTGTGATTATGTGGTTTCCCTCATTCTTTCCTTTGAATTATAGCTAAGATGCAATCTCTGATGCATTTTTCAATTACACTAAAATTCTAAACATTTTGGCAGCTTTCCTTTTCCACACAAAATAGTTTGGAAAGAATTGTTAACCGTATGGAATGTTCAAAAAAAAACTACGATGGAGTTAATGTTTTGGCAGATTCAGAAGTCTGAGTAGACAAGAAGCATAGGTTTCAATTAAACTTCTGATAATGAATGTCAGTTCTTGAGAATTTTATGTTATGTTTAAGATTTAATGTCATTTTTGTTCCTGGATATACAATCAAAAGCCTCTACAAAGAAGGATCATACTTTACAATAAAGCTCTAATATCAAACGTGAACAGAAGTTTTAGTGTCCAGGGTGTATCTTATGAAAACGTTGTATAATTTTGTTAAGCTATTGCTTTTACAGTGACATATGCTGGAAACCTGCTATTGTAAAAGCTATTGCTTTTACAGTGACACATGCTGCTTAGCTAAATGCATTCTTCTTTTTCTTCTATATGTTTTTTTTTTTTTTCCTGATGGGCTTTACTTACAGAATAATGACTTTAAGGCTCCTGAAACTCAACTTCTTTGGAATTTATTATTGGAACAACTACAAATGGATTCTCCAGCAACATTTCTTAGATTTTATAGTGTCTATAAAGTTGTCTAGAAGTTTGCCATTCAAAGCTGGGTTCTCCTTTAATTGTCCTCAAATAATATAATAATTAGACCTTGTTTGTGAAGATGTTACATTTTAAAAACTATTTAAGTACATATTAATTTTTAAAGAATCTCTAGGGAATAGAGGAAAGATAATAGTATTCTCGACTTACAGGTATTGAAATCAAGTCTTGTAATGATGAATAAATTAATATCCCAGAGATCCACTTATTGAACAAACATTTAATGTGTATGCACTATGTGCAGGCCTATTCCAACCAAGCATGGTAGAAGCCTTAGAGAACAAAATGGACAGGTTCTTGCTTTCATGAAGTTTATAATCCAGTGACTTTATTTAAACAGTATAGATTGGGGCGCCTGGGTGGCGCAGTCAGTTAAGCGTCCGACTTCAGCCAGGTCACGATGTCGCGGTCTGTGAGTTCGAGCCCCGCGTCAGGCTCTGGGCTGATGGCTCAGAGCCTGGAGCCTGTTTCCGATTCTGTGTCTCCCTCTCTCTCTGCCCCTCCCCCGTTCATGCTCTGTCTCTCTCTGTCCCAAAAATAAATAAACGTTGAAAAAAAATTTAAAAAATAAACAGTATAGATTGGCTGATTAAGTGAAGGAGACTAGACTATAAACTGTGCTTTTCGTCTAGATTGTTTGAATCCTTTAACTGAGTACATACATAAAAGGAAGATGCCAGCTACCATTTTAAGGCGTTTCTTTGGTCTTAAAGACCTTAAGGTCTTTATCTGACTTCTCACACTCCTTGTGAGCCCACACCATGTTCCAGAAGAAAACAGAATTTCTATTCAGGTGATTACAGAGGTGTGAACAAGGAGTCCAGGGAACCTGGGGATGAGCATTACTTCCTTAGGGCTAAAGAGGCAAGGAGTAGAAATAGTGTCCCAGAGCTCACTGAAAGCTGGAGCCATGCAGAACTGCTTTCTGGCAATGGCAGTAGTGGTTAGGGGGCCAGACCACTGTGATAAACCCAGAGAGTGAGAGGAAAATGACTCCAACTCCTTCTCTTCTCACCTTGCAAATTCTTGATAGTAACTTTCATTGTCTGAACTGGATCCAGCGTGAGAGTCTAATGGTGTCGGCTACAAGGGTCAGGTTTTTTGGACACAGAGTAAGAGAGAGAAGTGTGATTAGGATTGGGGGGTGCCAACAAAGAATACCAAGCATTTCTGTATTTAAAAGAGACACTGGATACTTTATCATTAATTGTGTCATTTATGCCAAGGCTTTCTGGATCATTGCTCTAATTTTCCCAGATGGAAGTTGTTCCCACTCTCCCCACCCGCTAGCTGCCATTTTCTTTCTTCCTCATAATTGGAGTATAGTAGGTACTCAAGAAATAAGTTTCTTATATATTACGTTTTGTTCGTTATTAATCTCCTTTACCAGGCTATAAGCTATCCGAGAGTGGGATCCGACTCTGATTTCCCATTTTATTCCTCTTCCTTCTACCAGAGAGTCAGCATGTTACTTTGCCTTAATAAATATTTATTGACTGAACACATAGATGGATGATTGGTAAACCACCAAGGAGAAAAGTTCTGAAAGTTATCTGGCTGTTAAATTCCCCTGTCAGTTACGATTAAGAGCTGTAGAAGAAAAGCGATTATTATCTGGCTGATAATGTATCTGTGCCTATTAACACAAATTATCATATATGCTAATATATAAAAAAGAAAAATAATTTGTCTTGGGAAAATATGTAGCTTGTCCTAAAATTGTAACGCATACAGTACCTCCTGAAATTAAGAATGTTGTATAGCAGGTTTGCTTTTGCATTCAAGAAAAATACAGTTCTTTCCAAATACTCCCATTTCAATAGGGAATTCTGTCTTTCAACTTTGAAAGCAGACCCCTATTTTTCACTGTTCAATAGACATGTGTACAGATTGGCTATATTCTGTCATAAG
This sequence comes from Felis catus, assembly GCF_018350175.1. NCBI lineage: Eukaryota > Metazoa > Chordata > Mammalia > Carnivora > Felidae > Felis > Felis catus. The sequence goes on along the minus strand of NC_058375.1, from coordinate 87,962,543 downwards.
CTAAGAGGTTTTCACATTGACATCGAAAAAATCTTTTTTTTTTTCAAAACTAAAAAAAAGAGTAAAGTGTGTATTTATTGTTTTATATACTTAAATGCATAATTTTAAAATGCTCTTAGGCTTATATGTCTTATAAAATGGCCAATTTTGCTTTAGTAAAACTTCAGTTCATGCAAGGAAATGTATCATTCATTGTTACACAGCAGAGGAGTGAACCAGTGTAAACATAAGGAAGTATTTTTAAAACTCTGTTATTTCTGGCACAGTGTCACTGTATATAGAACTAGAATAATGAATGTATAGAGATGCTACAACCAATGATTTCTTTTCATCTAGTGAGAGATATTTTCTTTACTCTTAAAAATAGGCAATAAAAAAGGTGATGTCGAATTGATATGTAAAAAAATGATTTCCAAATAACTGGCATATTTGCTTAGAGGAGTAAACGAGTGTGTTTAACTGTTAAACTCTTTGTGGAATGATGAAGATGATCTTTTTTTCATATTCAAAAGGTGATAATTACTTTAAAAATAAGCCCAAAATTTACTGTCGAGTCAAAGGCTATGAAAGTAAATGTCAAATTCTGCTGTTAACTTTGTGAGACAGTCAGTGAAAAATCATACCTACATACAAAGGCCATATATGACCTATGATTTTTTTCTTAAAATTACTTTTTAAATAAGTCTCAGTATGACTTCCATTTTGTTTTAAAATCCTCTTTTTAGACTTTTGGATATTATTTTCAATATTCTTTAAGAAAACAGATCTTTGTAAAAAGTATGAGATACATTTGTTTTGGGAAAGTAATTAAATTGTAACATACATTTTAAATGTTCATTATTTAATGAAATTTGAAATGAAGAATCCTTTTGTGATTTAAGAATCATCTCAGTATTTTCAGACTTGTTATTTAAAATCTTTATATGTGTTTTCTAAAATCAAGAAAGCACTAACTGTTATTTTACTTCTGATTGCATTAGTTTAGACAGATAAAATAAAATGCAAAAATGCAAAAGATATGTAATTCTGAGGTAAATATTAGTGTGTATATATATATATATATATATATATATATAGTTCTGATGAGAATACATTTTTCTGTTCTTTTTTCCCATTGCTGACATGAAGTTGAACTCAAATATAATTTCATTAATATGGAGTTAATGATACAACCAGGAATTGTTTTTTTAAAATACATTTATTTATTTTTAAATTTACATCCAAGTTAGTATAGTTCAATAATGATTTCAGGAGTAGAATCCAGTGATTTATCCCAAGTGTCTTCCTTAATGCCCCTCGCCCATTTAGCCCATTCCCCCACCCACAAACTCTCCAGCAACCCTCAGTTTGTTCTCTATATTTAAATCACTCATATGTGGAATTTAAGATACAAAACAGATGAACATAAGGGAAGGGAAGCAAAAATAATATAAAAACAGGGAGGGAAACAAAATATAAGAGACCATTAAATATAGAGAACAAACTGAGGAATTGTTTTTTTATTAAAACATAATTGACATTTAATATTATACTAGTTTCAGGTATATAACATATTGATTCCATATTTATATACATTGTGAAATGATTGCTACAATAAACCTAGTTACCATCTGCCACCATACATAGTCTTTTGCATTATTATTTACTATATACTCTGTGCTGTACATTACATCTCCATGTCTAATTTATTTTATAACTGGAAGATTGTGCCTCTTAATCCCCTTCTCCTATATCATCAATCACCTTTCACCCTCCACCCCTGGGCAACCATCAATTTGTTCTATCTGTGAATCTGCTTTTGTATTGTATTCATTTGTTTTGTTTTTTGTATTCCACATGTAAGTAAATCATATGGTATTGTGTTTCTCTGCGTGACTTGTTTCACATAGTCCATTACCCTGTAGGTCTATCCATGTTGTTGCAAATGGCAAGATTTCATTCTTTTTTGTTGTGGCTCAGTAATATTCCATTACATGCACACACACACACACACACACACACACACACACACACTCACACCATTATCTTCTTTATATGTATTAGTGTTTCTGTTTTCATTGTATGAATACTCAAAAATTATATTACAAAATCGTATGATAGTTCTAGTTTTAATGTTTTAAGGAAAGTTGTAGTGTTTTCCATGGTTGCTACACCAGTTTTCATTCCCACCAATAGTGCGTGAGGGTTCTCTTTTCACCGTAGCTTCACTAATGTTTGTTATTTCTTGCTTGGTTTTCTTTTTGGGGTGTGTGTGTGTGTGTGTGTGTGTGTGTGTGTGTGTGTGTGTGTGTGTGTTTAATGCCTTTTTAGCCATTCTGACTGTTAAGAGGTAATATCTCACTGTGGTTTTGATTTGCAGGTCCTTGATGATTAGTGATGATGAACATCTTTTCATGTATCTGTTGGCCATATGTATTTTTTTTTTTTGGAAAAATGTCAATACAGGTTCTCTGCCCATTTTTAATCAGATAGTGTGTTTTTTGATATTGAATTGTAGGAGTTCTCTATATATTTTGGATGTTAATCCCTATCAGCTACATCATTTTCAACTATTCAGTAGGTTGCATTTTTATTTTGTTGATGTTTTCCTTCACTGTGGAAAAGATTTGTAGTGTGATGTTGTCCCATTTGTTTGTTTTTCCCTTTTGTTCTCCTTGCCTGATGATACAGACCTCCCAAAATATCACTAAGACCAGTGTCAGAGAGTTTACTGCTTATGTTTTCTTCCAGTTTTTTGGTTTTAGATCTTACACTGAAGTCTTCAATCCATTTTTGAGTTCATTTTAGTTATTATGTAAGTAGATAGTCCAGTTTCAATCTTTTGTATGTAGCTGTCGAGTTTTCCCAGCACCATTTGTGGAAGAGACTGTTTTTTTCCCCATTGTGTAATCTTGCCTTCTCCATGGTAGATTAATTAACCATATAAGCGTGGATTTATTTTGGGGCTCTCTCTTCCATTGATCTGTTCCATTTGGGCTCCTTTGTGGTTTCATATAAATTTTAAATTTATTTGTTGTAGTCCTTTAAAATGCCATTGGTATTCTGACAGGAATTGCATTAAATTTGTGGATTGATTTTTAAGTTTTTTACTTGCATAATTAAAATGAATTTTGAAATAGTCTTATAAATGGCTATTTAAACTCAGTATGAACTCTAGCATAATTTAGTTTGATGATTTTTTTTAAACCTCTGGTAAGTTTATGTAAAAACTTTTTCCCTTCAAATTCTTTATTTATGCTTAGGAGTATACTTTTTTTTTTAAATCATTTCTCACTTTATATTATCTCCAGTAGACTGAGGGATATTTACGTGTGGTGATACTATTAAGTTTGTGATAATCTATGAGTACACTGAGTTCTAGCTGTTTGCCAAATTAAATAAGCCAATATTACTGCAGCATCTACTTAATACCAGTTCCTGGATATAGCCAGATATTACCCTAGTTATAAATAAACAAAACTACTTTGCTAAAAGCATTCTTTATTCTATTATAAAGACAACACTTACAAGGTATATATTTAAAAAACAAACTAATATTAACTCAGTCTGTATTAGTTTTCTAGGGCTGCCATAACAAAATACCAGAGACTGTCTGAAACAACAGAAAATTATTGTTTTCATGGTTCTGGATGCTACAAGTCTGAAATCAAAATGTCATTAGGGTTGATTTCTTCTGGGGCCTCTCTCCCTTGGCTTCTAGGTGGCCTTCTTCTCCCTGTGTCTTCATGTAGTCTGTTTTGATTGTGTCTATGTCCTAAATCCCCTTATAAAGAGACCAGTCACATTACATTAGGAACCACCATAATGACTTCATTTTACCTTAATGATCTCTTTATAGGTTCTGTCTCCAAATATGGTCACATTGTGAAGTTATTTAAGACTTAAAAAAATATATAAAACTCTGGGTTGGTTGGGGGTTGGGGTACACAAATGAGCCCATATCACTAAGTCTAGGTAAGTTCATTTTATCCTTCATTAGCAATGAAAAAATGGATACCAATTGCTACAGAAAATCTCCCTGATTCTTATTGATTCCTATAGCTTAGTTTGGCTTCAGTGATATGATCATACAATCTGTAGGTAGAAGGATACAATTCAAAAGTAAATGAAGGCCATTTTCTTAGATGAAAAACTGAACTTATTCCAGAAACAATGATTATCATTCAATTTTGTAGACATAAGAGTTTCATCCAAAAATATTCCCTTTTGTTATGTTTTTTTAACTGAGTAAATGCTTTTGCCATCCTGCTATTGTTTCCTCCAGAAATTAAAGAATTGCCTTCCATTCCTCTTTAATGCACCTTTCTCCATCTTTCCTGCCATTCTCAACCCATCCCATCATCAGCACCCAGTCTCCTAATCTTTTTTTCTAATATGTCAACTCTGTCTCCATTGTCTGCTCCTGCTTCTGCTTAGTTTAGTTTCTCAAAACTTAACTACGTGGACTCCTAACACATTCCCATGCTTCCAAAATGGCTGCTTCCAACTCATCCTTTCCTATGTTGTCAACAATTTTATTAAAATGCAGCATTGATCAATGTCCTCCATTGTTCAAAACAATGATACTCCATAACTTCCAGAATTCAGTTCACACACAAGGCTTTTCTTAAATTGCTCCCCCTCTTTATCTCTTTCCACTCTCAATGCTCACTACTCATTATCATCAGCTAGGGCTATCCTTCCAACTGTGTGGCACTGAGGGTACTTCTCAGACTTCATCATGCAGTTTTATACCTTCAAAGTTTTGGTTAAGATGCTTTTTCTCTTTAGTGCTATTTCCCTCTGCATATTTTTTATCAAAGTAACTCCTATTTTCTTATAACTTATCATCAAGATTTTTCCAAGAAGCATTTCATAAAACATTCATTCCCATTGAAATACCTGCATGTTTTAGCCTTGTGAGGATAAAAGAGACAGGAATGTGCTATGGGAAATTTGGAGGCTAGATGATTTTATAGAACACAATTGAAGCTGTGTGATTTATTTCAGCATTAGGGGAGATGAAAACTTTAATTCTAGAAACTTATGAAATTCAGTGACATACATCATCAATAGATAACTTGGAGTCTATTTTTCACGGTATTACAAAAGTAAATTATTCTCTTAGAATACAAGTAATATCCAAGTTTTAATATTAAAAGTTTGAGTCTTCCAAGATTACGAGTGGAATTAAAAGCTTCATGCCTTTGTATACATACTAGTTTCTAGACTGACATTCAAGAGACTATTTACATATAAACTGTATTAAAATGAACTCTTGGAACACCTGGGTGACTCAGTGGGTTGAGCGTCCAACTTTGGCTCAGGTCAGATCTTGTAGTTCGTGAATTCTGGCCCCACGTCTGGGTCACTACTGTGTGCCTGTCAGCACAGAGCCTGCTTCAGATCCTCTGTCCCCCTCTCTCTGCCCTTCCCCTGCTTGCACTCTCTGCCAAATAATTTTTTTAAGTGAACTCTATTTGAGCCATTATAGTTGAAGATTGATCCAGCCTCTGCATTTGCTGTTTTGGTTATATCTGAATTTCCTCTGCCATTCTTGTGATTTTATTATGTCCCAGGCACATAATCCATTCACAGGTCACACTGAATTGAACATGACAGCTGATAAGAGCTGGTTTTCCATTGCTCACAGTCAGGAATCAGCTTCTGTGCCGTACAATTCAGTGGATACTTACGCTGGGAACTGACTTCAACCAAGCACAGGTTGGTTTCACATAGGATGAAGAGCTGAATTTCAAAAGTCAGACACTTAACATTGACACATTGACATTTGACCTTAAAAACATTAGACCAATTTCATATACCACATTTTTTTCAATAAATATGATCTCTTGTAAATGGGAAAAAAAAGCTAAATGGGTATTAACTTGTGTACTTCATAGACACAATGTAATTATATTCATTGCATAGAAAATAGAAATTGCTAGGCTTTATAGAGCTACACATACACACGCAATCCCCACACATACATCATAAACAAAATGAAAACAAACCAAATAGAAATTACTAGAATATGTGCATTATATTTTAGTTTTGAAAAGAAGATATGCTATTACTTATTCATTGGTTTTGATAAAAATGTGGCAGGATCCTTTTGCAAGGCATGTGACATTTAGAGGAACCTCATTTTTATAGATAGGTGCCATTTGGTTTTCTTACATTTGCTTTGCTTTCTACCTTAGTCTCATCCTGTCTGTATGCAAATACTACTCTAGAGACTTAGTTGAGACAGCTGTAGATAGTAAGGTAATTGCATCAACTCTAATTTTGGCTTTGTAGATCGTTAGAGGAGGAGGCTGTCTTTTTCATACTTTGTATGCTGCAGATGCCAATATTACTTGGTAACTTCACCCTTTCCCAGCTGTGGAAATTTTTATGAGTATTGAATATAAATATTTACAGTTTATTCAACCTGTCAGGGTGCTTTTGTTTATCTACAGACTGTCTCAAAACATGTCCTATGATTAACATAAAACACTGTAAAATGCCTTCTGGGGAAAATTATACTGTAGTTTTTAAGTGATTTTTTCAGTTTCTTTCCAGTACTATATTTTATGGCTAAATATTAAACACCTGAAATAAGAATTTATAGTGGAAATATTGGCAGGATTCCATTTAATGAAGTCAAGTAAGAACTTAGAAAACCAGTATTCTTCTCAAAAATTTACTATTTAAAAAATACCATATGCTTATAAGATAGGGAATTTTTTTTTCTGTTTCAAAAACAGCTTCACTTAGTTCATTATATTTACTATAATTAAGTATGGAATTCTGGAGTTCTGGGAAGGACCTTAGATATGATCTCTACATGTATTCATTTTACAAATGATGAATGAGATTAAGTGACTTGCATAATTCCACATAGTTAATGGCAAAGTTTGGAGAAAATTCAAGAGTTAGGATTTCTAATTAGATGCCAATACTCACGATGTACTCAATGATGCCTCATTATTATTTTTTTGACAGTGGAATGACAAATTGTACATTCAGAATTCTGTTTGTTATTTATTATTACCCATTTATATAATTATAGAATTATTTGTATATAATTCAGTAGTGGCTACTCAGTAGTATATTGATCAGGTAATGTTTGAGAATGGCTATCAATAAATTTAAGAACTTATATTAATTTGCTGTGAGCATGTTTAAAATCAGAAGACATTAAGGAAATATTAGAGCCTTTCTAATCTATTTACAAAAAATAATCTTGAAAAAATCTCAGAAACAGTCTAATTTGATTAATTAATTATATTGCCTCATGACATATGGAAGTAAATAATTTTGAGGTTGGAAACACTAATAATAGTATGACTACTATAAACTGTATAATTTTCAGCTGGATATTTGCTGATTCTGCTTTGTTTTATGTTTTACTGGGAAATAAAGTAGATGTTTTCTTATTTGGGTATTACCTGACATATGAACATGCTATATGCACTTTTAAAACACTGTTTGAATGAATGATTTAATGAAAAAATTAAACAGCTGTTGTATAAAATTGCTATGAATTCTTTCTTAGTATTCATTGTTAGAGACTCTTTAAATTTAATGTTGGTATTTTCAGACAATAAATAGCTCTAAATAGCTCCTGTTAACAAAATTAAGAAAAGCTGGAATAATTTGAAATTATTCAGAATGGAATCAGGAGTTCCCTGTGAATCATTCTCATGTACTCAAACTTACAAGGCCTTGAATCACCAAGTCAAATAGGTATTAACACAGACATTCTTCTGGGCCTGAGTATAGTTCTGAATTAATATGGCCATGACCCATAGATTTATAGAAAACAGTTTCATGTTGAATTAGACCTTGTGGAAACATTCAGATTGTTTCAGGAGCAGGATATTACAATTTTTCTCTTGTTTACATAATTTCCAGAGCCAGTTTGGTGAACCTCCTGAAATTAAACTCTTCAGATAACCCTATTACTAATTACTCGTAATGTTTGTTATTAAAATTATACAGAATTCAAAGTAAGTGAATTTTAATGTGTGCTTGGATATTCCAATTTTTTCTTAATAAAAATATACCAAATTTATGCTTTTTTATTTATAATATGAATTTTTCTGGTTTCTGCATTTCTTATTCATCTTTGTAGGTAAAAGTTCCTTTTAATATGGACTCCTTTGCCAGAACACAATAGTAGGCTCTATGTTTTCATTTAAAAATTTTCATATATCGGCCCCTTGGGTGGCTCAGTTGGTTAAGCATCCAATTCTTGATTTCAACTCAGGTCATGATCTCACAGTTTCATGGGTTTGAGTCCTACATTGGGCTCTGTGCTGACCACAAGGAGCCTATTTGGGATTCTCTCTCTCTTCCTCCTTCTGCCCCTCCCTCTGCTCATTCTCTGTCTGTCTCTAAATAAATAAATAAATAAATAAATAAATAAATAAATAAATAAAATTATCATATAAGTTTGCCTAACAATAATAATTCAGTTCACTTTTTTCATTTTTATTTATTTTTTAATATGAAATTTATTGTCATATTGGTTTCCATACAACACCCAGTGCTCATCCCAATAGGTGCCCTCCTCAATGCCCATCACCCACCCTCCCCTGCCTCCCACCCCCCCATCAACCCTCAGTTTATTCTGTTTTTAAGAGTCTCTTATGGTTTGGCTCTCTCCCTCTCTAACCTCTCTTTTTTTTTTTCCTTCCCCTCCCCCATGGTCTTCTGTTAAGTTTCTCAGGATCCACGTAAGAGTGAAAACATGGTTATCTGTCTTTCTCTGTATGACTTATTTCACTTAGCATAACACTCTCCAGTTCCATCCACATTGCTACAAAAGGCCATATTTCATTCTTTCTCATTACCATGTAGTATTCCATTGTGTATATAAACCACAATTTCTTTATCCATTCATCAGTTGATGGACATTTAGGCTCTTTCCATAATTTGGCTATTGTTGAAAGTGCTGCTGTAAACATCAGGGTACAAATGTCCCTATGCATCAGCACTCCTGTATCCCTTGGGTAAATTCCTAGCAGTGCTATTGCTGGGTCATAGGGTAGATCTATTTTTAATTTTTTGAGGAACCTCCACACTGTTTTCCAGAGTGGCTGCACCAATTTGCATTCCCACCAATAGTGCAAGAGGGTTCCCATTTCTCCACATCCACTCCAGCATCTATAGTCTCCTGACTTGTTCATTTTAGCTATTCTACTGGCGTGAGGTGGTATCTCAGTGTGGTTTTGATTTGTATTTCCCTGATAAGGAGTGACGTTGATCATCTTTTCATGTGCCTGTTGGCCATCTGTAATTCAGTTTACTTTGATTGAACTCTTTAGTTAATATTGAAAATATATTACCCTCAAGGCACTTGGGTGGCTCAGTTGTTTAAGCATCCAACTTCAGCTAAAGCATGATATCTTGGTCCGTGAGTTCGAGCCCAGCATCAGGCTCTGTGTTGTCATGACAGCTCAAAAGCCTGAAGCCTGTCTCAGATTTTGTGTCTCCCTCTCTCTCTGCCCCTCCCCTGATCACACTCTGTCTCTCTCAAAAATTAAATAAACATTGGGGCACCTGGGTGGCTCAGTCGGTTGAGCGTCCGGCTTCAGCTCAGGTCATGATCTCACAGTCTGCGAGTTCGAGCCCCGTGTCGGGCTCTGTGCTGATAGCTCAGAGCCTAGAGCCTGCTTCAGATTCTGTGTCCCCCTCTCTCTCTTCCCCTCCCCCACTCATGCTCTGTCTCTCTCTGTCAGAAATAAACATTAAAAATTTTTTAAATAAATAAACATTAAAAAGTTTTAAAAAGAAAATATAATCATCCTCTTTATATATTTATAGTTGTTAAATTTTATTTACTTTTTTATCAGCTTAATATTTACATTTTATTTGTCTTATTTTATAAAGAATATACTGTGAATGTAGTAAAATTGTTTTACCGAATGGATGCATATAGTATAGATTCTATGAACCACAAAATAATAGAATAAAACCTTAATATTAACAGCTAATTTGTAAAACAGGTGTGAATTTTTCTCTCAAATCTGTGAGACTAGTTTTTATTAATTTTTTTATTTTAATCCCAGTGTAGTTAACATGCAGTGTAATATAAGTTTCAGGCATACAATATAGTGATTCAACATACATACAACACCTGGTGCTCATCACAAGTGTCCTTCTTTAATCCCCATCACTTATTTCACCCATATCCCTACCCATCTCCCTTTTGGTAACCATCAGTTTGTTCTCTAGAGTTAAGAGTCTGTCTCTCTCTCTCTCTCTCTTGCTTGCTCTCTATTTTTCCTTTGTTCATTTGTTCTATAAGGCTATTTTTAACATTGAAATGCAAGTGTTAGTTCTTCAGGTAATTAAAAATAAACACACGGGGCGCCTGGGTGGCTCAGTCAGTTAAGCAGCCAACTTCAGCTCAGGTCATGATCTTGTGGTTCACGAGTTTGAGTCCTGCGTCGGACTCTGTGCTGACAGCTCAGGGCCTGGAGCCTGATTCAGATTCTGGGCCTCCCTCTCTCTCTGCCCCTCCCCTGCTCATGCTCTGTCTCTCTCTGTCTCAAAAATAAATAAACATTAAAAAATTTAAAAAAATAAATAAAAATAAACACACACAAAACAATAAAACAATAAAAATAAACTACATGTTGTCTTGAATAAATCTTGCTCTAAATATATGTGTATCTATATATACTGATTACATTCATGTTTGTTTCTTGACAGGGGGACATCCAGCAGCTGTTGATCATAGGTGACCCTAAAGCAGCATATGACTACTGTGAGCATTACAGTCCAGACTGTGACTCTTCAGTACCCCAGGCCGCTCAGGCTCAGGAACCTCAGGTTGATGAGGTGAGGACCATGAGATCAGGGCTCATTTTCTCCTTTCAGCGGTACAGACATAGTCTTGCAGTTTTGAGGCTTATCGTTATTATTCAGTTTTAATTAAACCTATACTTTCTATTTAATAGTGTTTTAATAGTTCTAGGAAGAAGTGACTTAAGGAAGAATTTTGGTATTTTTTTCCTCTTAAGTACTCTGTTTCTTAAACTTCTTAAAAATAGAGATTCCTTACTTAAATGCTATATATATGAGCATATTTCATTTTGGGAGAGGTGAGAAAAAGGTAGTTCTCTAAAAGCTATATTTCTGCCCTTGGCATTTAAATAATTAACACACAGCCTCAAGATAAGGGTGACAATTCTTCTGGTGTACTTGCCTTTGGCAAATCGCACAGATGAGAATGTGACATTAGAGCTATCTTAAAGTTTCAGGCTCTGTTGAATACTTAAAGAGATTTTTTTTTCCTATTTCTTATAGGGCTAGGCTACACTGATATGTACATTTTCTTTTTCTTCTACAGAATTTGACATAAAGAATAATGAAATGAAAAGCAGTAGGATCTAATTGTAGCTAAAAATATTCATATACTTTCATTCATATTATGTCACTGTATTTGAAATTCAGGTGTGAAACCTTTTTTTCCAGGCTATTTTTGCAAGAAAATTTACTGTAATGAAATTTGACCCTATTCTCTTCCAGGCCAAAAAAAAAAAAAAAAAAAAATGGCCATAGCAATTTTATCAAAATCAAATACCCCCAAAAAACAAAAATATAGTACAACACATCCTTATCCAGATTTTTTGGTAAAATCCTTTGGTGTGGGTCTTCTGGAAATTAAAAAAACAAGCAAGCTGGAAGGAAGTTACTCTTTAGCTGGCAGCAAAACAACTTAGATTCTTTTTTCTCAAGGTGGGGAGTGTTACATTTTAGAAGTGGGGGTTGGAAGTTTGAAAACATCGAGGCTGTCTTTATGTTTGAAAATAGCTCAAATGGCATTCTTCTTTCTAAATATACTAATTGGTGCCACCTTTTGAGTTTTACTCTTTTAAAAGAGGTTAGGATCTTATCTTTTAATTTATTGGTATGTTTGCATGTAAATTCAATTGGGATTTTACCACTTAAATGCTTGAAATATCTTTTTTGACATCACTTTTCTTTTTAAAGTATGACAGTAAATTCTGTTGCAATGATCTTTTCCATGACTTAATATGGATGTTTTTCTTAAAACAGGATAAAGGCTTAAGAAGCTGACAGAAAAGCAAATATGAGAGAGAAAAGAGAAATTACTTGGGTAGTTGTTTGCTTGTTTCACGGTTCACCAGTGGTTCATTCTTCTTATTCCTTCATGATTTATTTAAATAATTTTTTTTTGTGAATTCCAAAAGGATAGGTTAAATACCATCAGGTTTAGTGCTTTTATATCTTAGAGATTATGTGATAAATCAGTATTGAAATTTAAAAAATTTATGCATGTTGTACCTCTTCGATATTGATGAGATTTATTTTGCTCCTATTTTAAGAAAGATAAGTTTGTTCCTTTTAGCAACAGATATGGCTCTGATTTTTGGAAGAATGAAGGTATGCTTTCTTAATATATCACCTTGAGGTGTTTTATTACTATATGTTAATGCTATCATGGCAGTTAAACAGTTATTTTAAAGCAAAATAATTCTTATCCATTTTTTTCTTAAGTTCATTTAAAAGTGAATTTGCCCTTTTCTACTTTCAGTTATTGATAACGTATATTTAACATTCGTTAAGAAGTTCAACTTGTTTTTACTAGAAGAGCGTGTGGGGAAAAACAATGTATTTCTATAACAAAAAACTGCATGAAAATCTGGTTGGGTGATGCAAAAATAGCATTTCTTACCGCTTTTATATTGAATGTGTTACAGTGAAAAATTTTTTTGAAGAATCAGCTGTCACATTTTTTTCCAATTCTAAATTACATTGATACTTCAATAGTAAGATAACCATCCTATGTTATACACTTATTAAATAAACTGGTTAACCAAATTAGTACCCAGTTCTTATAATAATAATTTTGAACTATAGCCATTAATATGTCATTATGTTTCAAATATGCATTTTAATAATTGATCTACAGATGTTATTCCAGTACAGCATAGTAAGCAATGCTATTTACCAGTGAATAAAGAAAATAAAGTGCAATACAGAGCATCAACCATTCATGTTGCACTTTATATTGCTTAATTTTCCATTAACAAATTTGTAACAATGCATATTCATTAATCTATTTGGATTAATAGGTATGTCAGTTTCTTTTATAAATTAACTCATGTGCTTTTTCCAACTTGTAATTGTGGTTTACCTCATACACTCTAAATAACATCTTCTAAATCATTCTTAGGATTCAATTGTGTATGTGTTTGGCACATCATCATCATAGAGTGAAATGCATAACAGAGATAGATTTAAATAGAGCCAAAATATCATCAAACTTTAATTCTATTTGAACTTACACAATACCATTTACGTAGAAGAGTAACTGATATCAAAATTATGATGTTTGGGGATTTTCTCAAGTAAGAGTATCCTATTATCTTTACAAGAAATTAAATGTGAAATCTATATATGGTTATTTCTTAATTTATTATGCAAACTGTAGTAACTTCTACATAGTAAGCAATTGACATTCTTTTTTTAAAAGGATGAACAAGGAAAATAAAGCAAAGGAAAGAGAGTATTTTATAGACAAATTTAAAAACCAGTGTACTTCCCCAAATATATTACCCTAATATTTTTTGCACTTAATATTTATCATATATTCTAGTTCTCATAGATATTTAGTGATGCCACTATTTTTCTAACAAGTTAAATAAAAACAGATTATGACATTTCTAGAAGACTTTCTTCTCACTACAATTTATGCTAGGCTACTAACATATCCAAGCTGAAATCAAAATCATTCCATCAATGCATGTCTTTTTGCATGTATTCATCTAATTTATTACAACTAGTTCTCTCTGTTTTCAAGATTTTTAAAATTCCATGGTAAGGAAAGACGGCCATCTCCAAACATAGGTTATAAAGCTTCATGTATACTAGCAAAGTGCTAAATACACTCAATACCATGACTAAGGAGATGCTGTTTAGAAAAAGAAATAAGAACAGGAGTGATTCTTTACACTGACTCCTGAAAGACTCTAAGAAAAAGATATGCTTTAGTGCCTAAGGAGGTGAGAATATTATTTTCTCCATTCTTCCAGAGTCACAACTAGTCTGGTTAATCTTCATTTGGAAAGAGTTTAAAAAAAGGAGAGGCTTATGGGGGTTAGAAGATGTTTCCTCCTACAAGAAAAAGAACAACGACATGAAGTTAATGTACATTAGTATATTTTTGAATACCATGCTTCATTTGAGATCCATTAAACCGTGTACTTTAAAAATCAGCCCTTTATGTCTTTGTTTATTGTCTTATGTTTTTAAAATTAATTATAGATGCACACAATTTTGAAAAGTCTGCTTAATTTTAAAACTCTTCGGCGTAAAATAGACTATCAAATCTTTTGTTTTTAGTGTTTTACTTCCAGCTGGCAGCTAGTGGTTGTATAAATTCCTTATTTCTTATTTCAACATGAGTGATCATAACCACAGAAAAGTTATTCACTATACAATATTCAGTCACCATTTATGTCTTTTTAATATGTATCTAAATCCAGTATTTAATTATTTTATTTACTTAATGATGTTAATAATGTTTACATTAACTTTCCTAGAAGTAATTGGCCTTTATCTTGATTGCAGAGGCAATTAAGAAACAAATGCTCAGTGTTATATATGTGCATTTTTCTATTTACCAAATTCTGTACAAATTCAGTTAGAATAAAGCTCTTGTTGAAGTTCTTAAAATGGATGTTCATTGATAATGAAGCTATCATTGAATAGATAAAAGTATGAATCCGTTTCAGTTCATCTAATCAAATTACAGTGTTTACAGTCATAGAGAACACTAAAGACATGTCTGTTCAAATTTCAATATGACCTTCAGCTGAACCATTTGAAAAGTTTACTCTAGTGAGGCTCATCTAGAGCCAGATGTATAATGATGCCAGGAGATCAGTTTTGGACATGTCTCATTATATGTCTGTGAAATTTGCACTCATTTGCATTGCTATAGTTAATAGAGCTAATTAGAAGGCACAGTGATCACAACTTTCTAAAAGACATATGGTTAACAGTTACTTTTCTGGCAGTTTAAAAAGGATTTTCTGGCAATTTTGAAATGCCAAGATTCCAGTTGGGATATAATTGGAATTTTATCAAATATAATACTAAGGGAAACCCAAATAGATTGCCTTTAGCTTGTATATATTAGGAACTCAGCTTGTTGAGTTTACTGCTAAATGTTTTTGTATGTATTGCTTAGTGTATTTACAGTTATTTTGCTTAAAGCCAATGATTAATATATGTTTCACAATAACTATATTCTTGTTTATAAATTAAAGTTTTGATAGAGACATTTGGCTGTGAAGGTGAACACATTATTTTCCTTATTCAGTATATATGACTGTCTTGTACATCACTCTATTAAGAAAAGTACCTCTCTCCAACTAAATTGCTTTAATACAAAGGAATCTAGTATAAAATATCATTTTCCAATTTGAGTTTAGTTTCAGTGGTTTACAATGTCTGAGTGCTATGCTTTTTTGATAGAGGGAAAAAAAAGCAGGATTTTTAAAAAGTGAATAATATGTTAGTTAGAAACAGATCTTACTTTGAATCTTTTAATGTGTTGCTAGTATTCTGTGCTCATTTTGATCTTAAGTCTATGGCAAATTAGAGATTTCTGAACAAATTTTAGATTTTATTTTTCATTATTCTAGTGTTCGGTTTAGACTTACCTTATGTTCCTTGCATTTCCTTTTCCTCCTCTCCACTCTCTGACTTCCAATTTAAATATCCTTTCATACTTGGAAAGACTATTCTCCATATTTAATATTTTAAGCATGTAGTTTAATGAAAAAAAAAGTACCCACTGGAAATACACTAAAAGTCTTTTAGAGGACCTTGTGTAACAATTTTTACAAATAAAAATTAACAAGAACATTTAACAACTGTGACCAAGTATATTACTGCTGTGTTCAAAATAAGTCATTGGCTACAAATTTTGAATATTAATTAAGTTTGGATTAATATTCACAATTTTTAGTTTCCTCACAATCCTAACCACTGTTCCGCTTAGAAAATCGGCTTTGTTGCTCTTATGTTATTATACTCTGTACACTGACAGTATAATACTTCTTGTAATATAAAATAACATTTAAATACTTGCCTCTTAACCTTTACCCTGTGTAAAAGTTAAGATGATTACCACTTTGTTATTAGTATTACCTGCAACTAACAAAATCGCCTGATATTTTTTCCTTTGCGAGGTAGTATGCACCTGAGGATATTCTGGAATATGACTATGAGTATGGGGAAGCAGAGTATAAAGAGGCTGAATTTGTAACAGAGACACCCACTGTAGCTGAGGAGACAATAGCACAAACTGAGGTAAAAACAAAGTAGCACCTGTGTATATGGTGTCCTAGTGTTTGTCATTCCGTGGTTTCTTATGTCCGCTGTTCCTCAAACTCATTGTAAGCCTTTCATCAACCTGATTTCTGTGACCCAATAACTGTGATTCTTATTTGACAGTAGCTGCCCCGAAGGAATGATGCTCATTTTGCTTTGCTTGTCCTTCCTTTCATCCATGCCCTGCATTTCCCTTTTCACTGTATTTATGTTTTCCATTCCATCTTTCACCACGTTTTACAGAAAAAGAAATCCAATTTCAAAAAGAAGACGAGGACAGTGGCCACTAACTCAAAGGAAAAGTCCAAAAAGTTTACACCCCCTAAATCTGAAAAATTTGCATCCAAGAAGAAGAAAAGTTATCAAGCAACAGCAAAAGCCAAACTAGGGGTAAAGGTAGCAAAGAAAAAGCAATCAAGATCTCTCCTAGATAAGCTGGAAGATCTCTGATGATGAGTCATTGTCCTAACCCAACTAGATAAATCCTCATTTGGCTAATACGATAACCCAGTTAAATCATGTTTTTCCTAAATTCGATATTACTTTACATTCTTAGAATTGTTTTTCTTTTGAATTTACCACTAGGCAAATATTGTTGATGATTTTCAAGAATACAACTATGGAACAGAGGAAAGTTACCAGACAGAAGCTCCTAGGCATGTATCTGGAACAAATGAGGTAAGCTCATTGACACTATTAAATCACAGCCCAGATTTTTTAAGCATGTAATATTTCTAAATATACTTCACTCTGGAAGAATATAACTTGCGAGAAGTTCCATCTTTTTATTCCTTTATTGAGGTAAGAGAAACAATAGCATTGGCTCACTGTTACTAAATTAGTCCATTCAGGTTTACATGACTCTTTGCTTCATGCAGACACAAATTGATTAAACTGGATTGGCTGCTATCATTCTCTTCATTGCTCCTGGGATTGAGCAAGCTTCTCAACATGTTGTGATGAAGGGTATTCACAACATGATTTTTCTGTGAGGAGGAGACTCCTCTAAAGAGAAAATTGTATCATGAAATGATACAATTAGAATTTATTTCATCTGACCAATAATCATGCATTTTTATGACAGAGAACTTCTTTTTTTAATAGTATTTATTTTTTTAAGTGTATTTATTTATTTTGAGAGAGAGAGAGAGCACAAACAGGGAATGAATGGACAGAGAGAGAGAGAGGGAGAGAGAGAATCCCAAGTAGGCTCTACACTGTCAGCACAGAGCAAGATGCGGGGCTCGATCTCACAAACCGTGAGATCATGACCAAGCTGAAATCCAGAGTTGGATGCTTACCTGACTAAGCCACCCAGGTACCCCGACAGCAAACTTCTTGAGAAAATTTAATCTTAGTGGATTTTAATAGCTATGTACATTTTCATACTTGTTAGGAGAATGATGTTAATTATTATTAAACACACTATTAAAATGATGTGTCTTAACCTTTTCATTCTTTTCTATGAAAATGTTTAAGCACATACAGGTGTAAAGGTAGCAATCTTTATTATGCATATATTATTTCATATTATCCATACATTCATAATATTCATATTATCCATAATATATTTATATTATTACTCATATTATTAAAATATTATTCATAATGTATTCATATTGTGCGTACATTCATAATATTTCATATTATGATATATTCATATCATGAGAAAATGAGTGTACAATTCAGTTTAAATTTGTGAAACACCTGTCATACTGGGTATGAAGAATACCTGAATAATTTAGCTGTGAGAAGATTTATATAACATTTGTGTCAGTGAAGCAAATAAACGCAGTAGTGCATGACATACAAACACATACTTCAGAAAAATAACATTTTAGGGGGAGAACAGATTTTAAGTTTCATCTGGTCCAAATTTATCGTTTTTCAGAAATGGATATCTTGATTCAAGATGCCTATTTATCTAACCAAATTTAACTAGCTTTTTAGTTCAGAGCTATGAACATAGCAATATTCAGTTTTTGGATAACATGCCTTCTCTATAGATAGTGTATCCTCTTTGGCTAAGAATACAAAAATATTATGGTTACTAAATATTTTATTTTGGTTAACAATTGCTAAATTAATCATTTAGCTGCATTTTTATTCACATGATTTTGTGTACTACTACTTATTTATTCAATGCTATTTTGTCATCTAGATTCACTATGTCTTGGAAATCAAGTAACTTAAAAAATCCAAAAATTAGCAAGATAAATTATTTCATTTGAACCTCATCAAGATCATTATATGGCTAAAAATTGCATGATAAATATGATTCAGATTTATGCTATTAATAAAGAATTACTTATGTGAAAAAGATAATTATACTAGGTCTATTTTTCTGTCTCTGAGGGAGTTTTATTGATATAAAATTCCCTTGTAAGTGCATATTCTCTACCCTTTATGAGATTGTGCAGTGATATATTCTATTTCATTTTTTGAATTTCGAGGCCTATAAGTTATATTTTATTTGCTTTAAAGAACTTTTTGGTGATATAATACTTCCTTATATACTATATACTCTAAAAATTGCTATGACAAATCTCAATATTGACATTAATATTTTATTTTTGTGATTGAGAGTCAAATTTACTTGGTTTTTCTGGTAGTAGTTATATTTCCTAATGATGATCTGTGAGATTTGAAAATTAAGCGAAGTTTTAACTGTGCATATTTCATTATTCAAATCTTAAACCATGAAGTAAATATAAAATTGACTAACAATTTTTTTTAATGGAGCTAGCAAATACACATGTTGAGTCCATGTGAATATTTGCAGTTTGTTGGGAAAAGTACTTTGAAAGCAATATTTCCTTGTACATACCAACGTACAAAAATATTGCTTTCAATGATACTGAAAGGCTATCTTTTTCAGCCTTCAGGCTTGCTTTAGTAGCTTTTAAATTGCTTCTCGTCACAATCCATCAAACTGTAATTGCAAATGCTTACCTTGCTTTACTAACAGTAAACTTCATGTTCTTCAACTCTTTGCAACTTAAATTAATAGCCAAATCCAGTTGAAGAAGTATTTACTGAAGAATATCTAACTGGAGAGGATTATGATTCCCAGAGGAAAAATTCCGAGGATACACTATATGAAAACAAAGGAATAGACGGCAGGGACTCTGACCTTCTGGTAGATGGAGATTTAGGCGAATATGATTTTTATGAATATAAAGAATATGAAGATAAACCAACAAGCCCCACTAATGAAGAATTTGGTCCAGGTGTTCCAGCAGAAACAGATATCACAGAAACAAGCGTAAGTCAGTATTACGCTCTGTGTCATTGTATGTCTTAATTTTGGAGTATTTTCACATTTATCTTGATGTCTTTTCAGGTTTAAAATACAAGTTGTGTTTTTATGTAAATTATGGATATTTATCACTACTAGGACACCTTGATAGATTCTTCCACATGGGAATCTACAGCAGTTGTATCTCTGCCTCCACTACCAGAGTCTTCATTTGAAAGTATAATCGTGAATAGAATTGTATCCGAATTGTATTATCATTGATAAGATTAAAATAGTCATTATTATTTGGGATAGTAAGTCTAATTTCTGAATTTTGGACTATTTTAATTTTTAATTTTTAAAAATATTTTCTGGTGATGTTCAGTAGAGGTACCATATTTATTATTATTATTTTTTTACCTTTGACCCCCTTCACCCATTTCTTCCACCCCTTACCTCCCACCTTTATTTTGTTAAATTCAAGTTGATGATACTTGCTGCTTAGTGCCTTGGAATGATAATTGAGGTCTACAGATGTCTTTAACTTTCTATAATATGTCTTTAAGAATCAATTGTTTAATCTCATTCAAGATTTGTATTAATGTTTATTATGCTTTCCTTTTTATATTTTCAGTATCTAAACTTTTAATAGGTTTCTATTTTTAAAACACGTTTTAATAGGTTGTTTTTAAATGCACTTAGATGATTAAATTTTCTTTAAAAAAACCCCAAAAAACCTTAAGTGGTCTTATTTACTTAAAGACAGGCTGCTTGAATTTTTCACTCAACAGATAAATGGCCACGGTGCATATGGAGAAAAAGGACAGAAAGGAGAACCAGCAGTAGTTGAACCTGTAAGTACTGTTGTGAATACATTATAAAGGTTGGTAGCAATGATTTAATTTATATTATGAGCCATCATCACCTTAAATTATTATATGTTTATATAAATTAGTATATAAATTATTACATATATTATACATGTTTATAATATATAGCATATATATTATAAAAACTCTGATGTCCAAATATTTAAAATTTGCCACAAAGAAGTGTTAGTGAGGTCATTTCTGGCAAGTAACACTTCAATCAGCCAAAAAATATAGATACATGAATTTTGGAATTTGAAAGTAACTGAAATTGTCTAGTCTAATTCTCTCATTTTACTCAACGAAGGAACCTGAGACCTAGAGAGTTTAAATAACTTTGCTGAGGTTCAAATGTTGGTGTTTGAGATATAACTAGACATTAGCTTTTCTAACTTCCTTCAATTTCTTTTACTTGGCATTATCAGAAATATATTATTTGACGTAGATACTTGTTTCATATCCAGATAACATCATGTAACAAATATGAAAATATTCTTTTTAAAATCCACTTCCTGTTCTTCCATTGAAGAAAAGGTGTAGTTCACTCCAAAAGTGATTTTAAAATTCATATTAATGTTCTCACTACTCAAGATATTGGTAAAAGGCAATCCTACTGGAAAGCAATTTTACTATTGTTGTCCCTAATCAGAAACTCAGGAAAACTGTTACATTAGAACTAAAGAAAATATGCTTAACTGTTTGCCTCAAGATCATGAAAATCCATTTCAGAAATTGCAAGGACATACACATTGAAAAACTGGGTAGAGAGAAAGTTAAAAGGTTAAAAAGATATGGCTCTAAGGAGATTAGTGGCTATCTACTGTATTACTCCAAAATCTGATAAATCATGCCATATATTCATCAAAGAATTTTCAAATATTTTTCAGAATGAATTTGCCCTTATTACAAAAAATTACAATCATGTTTTTAAGTGATAAAATAATTTCTGGAAGTAGAATCATAAACATTGTGGAATGAGTTTTTTTATCCTGAGATAGTACTCTATTCTCGTATCTATTTAGGAGCTTATCTCATGTTTATGCCCGATTCTTTTGCTTGGACTTTTTTCCCTTTTCCCTGAATGAAAGTGCTTAGATGCCACCTAACTTCCATTCTTTCATTCAAACAGTAAATAGTTATTAAATCCCGGCTTTGTGTCAGGCATTATTCTGGGTGCCAGGGAGAACTTGGTCAAACGTCTTTGTTTTGTCCTTCTTGGGAGAACTTAGCATATTTTCCTTTTAGTATTACTTTTCTGAATATTTATTCCTTTTCTGATTAGTTCATGGATTCTCTGAGGACAAGGGCTATGTTTTCTATCATTTTAAATTCTCTCTCTTCCCCATAGAAAACTGTTTATAATTGATTTTATATGGTAGAAATAGAGAATTTACTTTTTAAAATACAATGATGCACTTTGTTAGAGCTGCTTAGACGAAAGATTACAGGTTACATTTCCCTAGAAATGAATCTCTATCTTGTTTTATTATAGGGTATGCTTATTGAAGGACCACCAGGGCCTGCAGGACCTGCGGTATGTAAATGTGTTGAGATTATTTTCATCTTGATTTTTTAAATAATCAGATATAACATTTCTATTACATTATTGAATTTGTATATTTTATACTAATTTGAGTATTGAATTATAGAGGCAAACATTTTTTTCAGAGGGCCTGATGGCCTTAAATTGCTTTCTGATTTGGCTATCCAAATGTTATTCTTTTGAGAGCAGTGTAATTAAATTTTGTTTAATTTCTTTTGGAGGGGGCTTCAATATCTCTACATCCTCTAACCTCATTTTCAACTTTCTATTTGTAAGTTATGATAGTGAAAAAAAATTCTTGTTTCCATTAAAGAGGTAAAGATATATCTTAATAGATGGAGTTGAGAATTCTAAGTAGACAGTAGCAGCCTTATCTGTACTTCCAAATGGAGTGATTATCAGCTTCCATTGTCACTTCCTAGGAAGGCTCATGTTGCTCAGTGTGTCTTTATTCTCAGATAGTTGTACTGATCTGACAGAAATCTCTATCTTTTGTGGAATTAAATTCTTGTCATCTGAAATGAATATGTTATACTGATGCCTTTAAATACTTTTTATCCAGAAAATGTAAAAATGCCTCCAGGCTAAATGGTTTCTACATTTCAACTTTGTTATCACATTTTTGAGGTCTAATTGTCTGAATGTACCATTTATTCATTAAGAACTGGGAACCAACTTCTACTTCAGTGACTTTGTATTGGTGTGTTCTCCTTTCCTGTATTTCCTTGGAATATTTACCTGTACCCTGAGAGCAGCTTCATAGAGGAAGAGTTAAGCTAGCTACAGAGTGGTTCCTATGTATTGTCTTTTTATAGGAAGATAAATAGGGAAATTGATTGGAAGACCAGTGTATATTTATGAAATATAAAATGAGCTTTTCTTGGATTTTGGTAGGATGAATTTGCCTGAATGATAATGAGATCAGGAATCTGACTCAGATCACGGTTTGTTTCTCTATAGGGTCTAATGGGTCCCCCAGGTCTACAAGGCCCCACTGGACCCCCTGGTGACCCTGGAGAGAGGGTAAGTAAAGGGACTCTTTATAACAAAAGAATAAAACGTAAATGAAAATCATTAAAATGTATTCCACAAGTTAAACATGTTATCTTTCTCATGGGAGAGGAGGAAGTCTGTGAACTCAATGTGCAACATTTTGGTTAAATTTTCTAACTATAATTTTAGAAGTGAGGATAAAGAATGTGCACTTATCTACGTTATAATTAATAAGAAAACTTTTATTTTCAATAAATTGCAATGCTGAGATAAACTTGTTACATTAGATTCAGTTATTTAATCTGAATTGAAACCCGTTTTCCACAAACTGTGATGAGTATTTAGCTGGGTTCTGATAAACTGAGTTAATAAGCCTGAATTCTAATTTGAAGAGCATGTCCTGGATAACATGGTGGGATAGACCATTTGTGTTAAGTCTGTCCAAACTCTTCTTGTAAAGCCCCTTCCCTTTTTTTCCTCCAGCCTTGAATAGCCAATAACTTCGTGCATGATTAAAATCCTGTGAAAGTAGGGAAATGAAAAACAACCCTTTCTAGGTATACTTACTAAAAGGAGATTAACCAAAAAAGGAGGGACAAATGCAAATTAGTTAATGTAGACTAATGTTATTAAAGGTTATTCTGTTTCTAATAAATTTAATTTATTTATTAATTTTGCTGATTTACTTTCCTAGGGCCCCCCAGGACGTCCTGGCTTACCAGGGGCTGATGGTCTACCTGGTCCTCCTGGGACCATGTTAATGTTACCGGTATGTTTTCTTTTTTTAATGCTGTAAAGATGATTTAATATTTCATCATCTTATTGCTGAAAAGCATTGTTGAACTGTATTACAGAGCAATTAACTAAAAACCATTGTATGTGGTAGAGATATTTGAAATCGTGCAGCCTTTAGAAATTCTAGAAAATTTTATTAAAACAAAATTCTAGTAAACATCAATCTCTGTGTTAGAGCAAAGGTTTCATTATTTCATTAGGCTTTTTTTTTTTTTTTTTTTGAGAGAGAGAGGGCTCAAGTGTGTGAGGTGCAGAGAGAGAGGGAGAAAGAAAATCCCATGAGGGGTAGAGAAAGAGTGAGAGAGAGAGAGGAAGAGAAAGAGAAGTACAGGACTTAAGCTCACCAGAAGTGGGGCTCCAGCTAAGTCAGTGCGGGACTCGAACTCATGAACTGTGAGATCATGACCTGAGGCTGTCAGATGCTTAACCAACTGAGCCACCCAGGCGCCCTTCACTGTTTGATTAGACTTTGACAACAAAGCTTACAGGTTGCTCTTCGTATTTCCAGTCATGTGCTTTATCCTGAGTCGTATGATTAACATACATTTCATGTGATACTTAACATAATACTAATATGCTATTTATCACCATAGATACAATAGTTGATACTTTTAAAAGAAGATATATCTGTAGGGTCATTATTCTTTGCTCAAAAATTGTTTGACCATAAGATTGCTTTTTAAAATTGACCTTGTTCTCTGGGGGAAAAAGTGTGATTTATTTGTTTAAATGTAATAAAATTTCAAGTAATAATCATGTAGAGTAAGAAATTGACTCATGCTGCATTTGGAATTAAAATTAAGAAAGCTTTAGAATTTTAGAATTTTATGGAAGGATACAGGGAGGGTGAGTTTCTTATAATTATTTGAGAAACAGTAAACAAATGAGTATATCTCAAGGAAGGTTTCCTCCGTGTTCATACAGATTCTAGAAGTTTTGCTCAACAAAATAACAATTGATCTATAAACACCAATGAACTGATACACTTGGACTTTTTACAAATGAGTGAATAGAAATGGGTAGCATTTGTGCAGGTAAAATATATGGTGACTTATTCCAGATTTTTCAAAGATTATGGAATATAAAATTGGAAGTCTTGGGGCACCTGGGTGGTTCAGTCAGTTAAGCATCGACTTTGGCTCAGGTCATGATCTCAGGGTTGGTGTGTTCGACCCCGCATCAGGCTCTGTGCTGACAACTCAGAGCCTGGAGCCTGCTTCAGATTCTGTGTCTCCCTCTTTCTCTGCCCCTTCCCTGCACACACTCTGTGTCTCTCTCTCTCTCTCAAAAATAAATAAACATTAAAATGAATGAATGAATGAGTGAATGAATGAATGAAAATTGGAAGTCTCTTTTCTATAAATGGTAAAACATAGTCTAGGGAACTTGTGATATGGGCAGGAGAACCCCCCCCCCCCAAAATCTAGGTATCTTGATTCATAATAAAGTTATCTTGTACTTTTATAAAACCACACCATTTTCAGTAAGCAGTTTTTAATCTAGTAATTAAGGCACCTATTTGAAAATGGCTAATTTTGAGCTTCTTTATTTTCTTAGTTTCGTTATGGTGGCGATGGTTCCAAAGGACCAACCATCTCTGCTCAGGAAGCTCAGGCACAGGCGATTCTTCAGCAGGCTCGGGTAAGAAGGAATAAACATGTATTCCTATAAACTGATATATGTCAGATTGTGTGTGTATGCACATGTGTGCATGCTTGTGTGTGTGTGTGTGTGTGTGTGTGTGTGTGTGTGTGTGTGTGTGTGTGTCTGCACCTGGAGGATGCTACTATTATAAACAAAACACTTCTGAAAAGTGCATTGAATTTTAGCTATAAAAATTGCTAAGATTATATCTATTTTCCCAGTGGGAATATTTTCTTTAATTGAATACTAAAATTAAATGATTGACCCTGGCAGTATTGCCATATATAATTCTGACAATAACACACAAACAATAACACACATTTTTCTAAAATTTTTTCAGAGTACTGATGGATTTATACCTAGCACTTTTTCACATACAGTTTTTCTCTGCTAAGACAGAATTTGATGATTAAAAAAAAAGTAAGAGAAGAAGGTTTGAAATAATTTTTTCCTCCTAATCTTCTAAATTATTCAGGATATCCTGAACAAGCCAGCAAATTAAGTTTTTTAAGCATTATCATATAGGAAAGAATCCTTCAAATATGTATTTAAGTTCTAATTGTTATAATCTATAGTGTTTTCGCAAAATCCATTTAGTTTATAGATCCTTCATTAGCTGAAAGCTTCCACTGTCTCTATCTTATACAGATTTTATACATAAGGAAATCTTATCTTATACATGTCTTATACATAAGGAAATTTAAATAGTGGATGAGGAAAGAGTTGAAAGTCATATAATACTTTTATTTGTAGTAGGGGTTTTGGTTTTTTAAGGAAAAAGGAAATAAATGGCTCACATTTGGTATGGATACAATTACCCACTTTCTAAGTGCTATAAATCATTTCTGTGATAACTTTGTATAAATTTATGAATATATAAAATTTATCATTTGTGTATTTTATACACATATAGTTTTATTGTGTATGTGTATAAAATATCTGAAAACATAAGTGAAGGTTGCAATTCACTCTCATATTTATTTATATATTTACTAAGTCTATTAATCTGCAAAGATTCCATTATTTGATTACATCCTGTATAAAGACAGAAAACTTTAAGTGTTTTTGACCTTGGCGTAACACATCCCTAAAAATATTTAAAATAATTTGCTAATGATTCCTACAATTCATCTTATAATTTATATTACTTTCAACAACTTAAGGTAATTATTTGAGCTTAAATGTTTTATGAGGCCATTAAATTCCTCCTTTTATTAGTCCTTTTATCCTACTTGTAAATAGGTAGCAAGCATTATAATTCCAATTTTTCAGATACTTAATCTCAAGGATTAAGAAGTATATTGTCAAAAATCTCATGGTGAGTCAGTAGTGGAACCTTGGAGATCCTATGTTTTTATCTTGTGCACTTTTCTAATATGATTTTACATATTGTTTCTATTACAGTATTATTTTTGATATCTGTTTTGATAATCTAAATATTCATCTTTTGGAATCACTAATATTCAAAAATAGCTCACCATACTA
The DNA here is from genome assembly GCF_018350175.1 of Felis catus. Lineage (NCBI taxonomy): Eukaryota > Metazoa > Chordata > Mammalia > Carnivora > Felidae > Felis > Felis catus. The sequence goes on along the minus strand of NC_058375.1, from coordinate 87,935,635 downwards.
ATTTAACATCTATTAAATATTTATCCTTTGTACTCCACTTGTTCCAGCTTTTCAAATATGCTAATTTCACATTTCTAATATTCAGTATCAATAGTGCATGTGATCAATCTATCATGCCTATGATTATACAAAATGAATGTGTTTTTCTTGTAATGTTAAATTTGAGATTTGTTAAAAAGAAGTGTATGAGCATATTTTCTGATCAATTTTGCTTGCTATCTGGCTTTAATTGTCAATAGTTTTTCCTAAATATTGCTAGAAACTTTTTATTTCAAGCACCTCAAATTGTTCATCTCTAAAAGGATTTTCGATGATAATTGTGGCAACATGTTTAAGAGAAGTCTATATGTTATTGTGAAGTATGCTTCAGAGTAGAAAAATTACAGGATATTAGGTTTCTTGTACTGAAATCTATTTTAACTTTTATCATTGAATAAATCATAATAGTATATGGTACAAGATTGTATACAAGCTATAACAGTTGAGAGCAAATCTGATAGATCATTTGTTGTTCTAGAAGCTTGCAATTCTTCAGTTATCAGGCACTCTTTCTAGCATGTAGCTAATATACCTTTGTTTATTATCTGTTGCTTACAGGTAGCTTGTGCAAATGAATATTGTGGTTTGCTATTCTTGTCCAAAAAGGGCATCCATGAGTTTGATATACTTTATTTTCTAGATTGCTCTGAGAGGTCCGCCCGGCCCAATGGGTCTAACTGGAAGACCGGGTCCTGTGGTAGGTTACTCAATAAGATAATGTGTGTTTAAATTTACATAGTAGTATTTTCTTGTGCAACTTTGGCCAAGCATTGTTCATATTTCTAGCTGATAAAAATAGGATATGCATATCTACCTATGCTTGATTTTGTTCCTCTTTTTAAAGTCTGTTTCAATTTAGTCCTCAGTAAGTTTTGATAAAAAAAAAGTTTCAATGAAGAATTTTCAAATCAAATACATACAGTGAAAAAAACAATTGAGTCACATGTCTATTAATTTTTGAAGTATAATTATAATTTATTTGCATAACATTCCAAGTTATTAAAATTCAGTTTTACATTAAATTATTGAGACTTAATTTTATGTTAAATAGAATTTTCATTAAAAAAGAAAAAAAATTATTTGAAGTCAGTTAAATTATTCCATAATTTGGGAAGCAAGCAGGATACTTGGCTTAAACTTCAGTTTGCCTTCCACATTCCACAAAGTACTTCAGATATTAGAGAAATTAATTTGTCTTCTGGAGACTCTTGGAAAATGACAGTGTTTTATTTTTCCATACAAGCTTGCTAACAAGCTAATATTTTCCAAGTGGTTTTTAATATAAAAAATCTTCAAATATTTTGAAACCTTTACCAAATGTTGAGCAGTGTAGCAATTCACAAAAAACACAAAGGTTCTTTTCAAGTCATGTTTTTCCTTAAGGGAAAAGAAGACTGCATGAGTCAAACCTTGCTTCTGATTGATCTTACAATTAATTAAATAAATAATTTCTCTCTTAAATATTTATTTTTCTATATAAAGAGCTATTCCTCCTGTTCTTTCATATGATTTTATATGCTTTCAGTATGTTTTATTGAAATAATGGTATTTATAGAAATTATTACTATGAACATTAAAATCTTAACATGTGATTTACTTAGTAGACACAGCAAAATAATTTTACTCAAGTTTACATCAAGTGAATAGTCTTCTAATTATTTAGTTTGTTTTACTGATCTTATTAGGCTGATAAATAGTTTTCTTCATGTATTTTATTCAAAGGTTTGTTAATGTAGTTTACATAAACTATGGTAATCTTAATTCAGTCTTAAAATTTGTACATCTTACATATTTTGAAGGGGCATACACTCAATCATATGGGCTCATGTAGAACATTTGTTCTGGCAAAGTAATAAACATGGAAGATTCTATGTTACTTAACAAAGGAAGAAATGAAGTTAATACTTCATTGTTTGTTAGTGATAACTCAAATTTACGACTGAGGAAAGTCAGCAGTATGCAAATGTTTTGTAAATCTGAGGCAGAAGAATTATCTATATATTTTATTAAAAATAAAAGCTCCTGGGGGCGCCTGGGTGGCGCAGTCGGTTAAGCGTCCGACTTCAGCCAGGTCACGATCTCGCGGTCCGGGAGTTCGAGCCCCACATCAGGCTCTGGGCTGATGGCTCAGAGCCTGGAGCCTGTTTCCGATTCTGTGTCTCCCTCCCTCTCTGCCCCTCCCCCATTCATGCTCTGTCTCTCTCTGTCCCAAAAAATAAATAAAAATAAATAAATAAATAAAAATAAAAGCTTCTGGGGCCCTTAACTTGAGATTCTGATGATAAAGGTTCGGGGTTCAAAGTGGCAAACTGTATTTTTAATGAGTGCACCAGGCTGATTCTTATAGTCAAGCATGTTTGGGAAATACTGCCATATGTTACATAATTTAAACATATCAGTCAAGGATTTCTAAAACTGCATTTTCCAAAGGAATTTTCCTATGTATCATCCTGACAAGCATAAGCTCAGCAGATCTGTAGAGGGTCAGGGCAGAGATGAGCAGAAGCAGTGAAAGCATTTTCATTAACAGTTCCTGTTTTCACCACCCGTTTGAGGGTCAGCCATTCCCAGTTTGTTGGCAGAAAGGAAACATTGGCAACCATGTACACATTCTTAGTGTCAAACATTGGATACAAGACTAATTTTACTACCTAAGCCTTTGTTATGGAAAGTGTTAGCTTCCTTAAATATTAAAGGTAGGTATTGGGAGAAAAACATCATATTGTTTCTTTTCAGTTTTCTCCTCTATTATCCTTTCTCCAAAGCATCAAATTACTAGAGACTGTCAAATTCTAGAGTCTTAAAATATTTTATATGAAAGAAACAGAGTCGGGGCGCCTGGGTGGCTCAGTCAGCTAGTCATCCGACTTCGGCTCAGGTCATGATCTCACCACTTGCGAGTTCAAGCCCCACGTTGGGCCAGATCTGTGCTGACAGCTCAGACCCTGGAGCCTGCTTCAGATTCTGTCTCTGTCTCTCTCTCTCTCTGCTCCTCCCCCACTCATCCTGTCTCTCTCTGTCTCTCAAAAATAAAATAAAACATTTTAAAAAATTTTAAAAAAAGAAACAGTCTACATCACTATATTAAGATACAAACATATGCATTCTTCCAATGAAAAATTCTTAATTCAATTGTTTTTTTCAATTGCTTTTCTGGATAAATGGAGGCTTATAAATATGCAAGAAACATAGAAAATATTGTGGTTATTTTCGAATTCTGTTACTGTCAATTATTGCATGATAATTTTTAGAGTGTTTAGACAAAGTAATTATAATTTGTTGAGTAGGTAGTCCTTATATAGAGAGAATATAATGCAATAAATTAATTAAAAACAAATTGACTATCCTATAATTGTGTTCAACTCATTGATTCATAATCTGATTTAAGATAGAATCCCAGGTTTCTCTTGAAAAAACTTAGTTGCAAGAATTCTTAATTAGGAGCTTGAAGGCTATTATTCTATAATTTTTAAGATTAGAATATCCCTGTTATTTGACTTTTTTGTATTTTTTAGGAATCAGATTAATAGTTATTTTACTTTGGAGCCACCAGGAGGCTCTAGATAGCTAACATTTTCAGACTTAGCACAATTTTGATCTTTTTGTATGATGATTCAATGCACTATTATTTGAATATGTATTGATTTAAATTAATCAGAAACTTCTTGAACACCTAAAATATACTTCTTCAGTACAAAGTAACTATTATCACCACGTTTAATTTTAATGTCCTAAAGCTTTTTAGGGGAATGGACAATCTGGTATTTATTTTTAAAACCCACAACACTTTCATAAATTGATTTTATATTTTTTCCAGTTAATGTGCTAGGTTTTTGTTGCACTTTTTGAGTTACGTATACATTTGTAAGAAGTTTTTGTCATAAGGACTTATTCTTCTGGGAAATAAACAAACCATTTTGGGAAAAAATGCTTTGACGTTATTTCAGGACAATTGTAATGATGGTGGTAGCATCTGTTCTTGACATTTTATTGCTATAGAATTCAGTGTCTGAGAAATTTCTGAGTATAAAAGCAATAGCATTTCACCAAGTCCTGGCTGTATAAATGGATTCAGCATATACCTGATTCAGTAAAAATGTGTTGCCTCTGTACTGCATCACAGCTTAATAATAAATAATGTCTTGTGTATTATCATAAGTACTGTGATGGTGCACACATTAAAGAAAATTTCAATGTGATTTCTCATGAAATTGGCTTCTGTGTAATTATGTGTAAAATGGAGACTTTAAAATACAGCTTTCACACTGAATACATTCAAAATCTGAGAAAAGATGTATTTCAATGAAACAGGACTTAAAATTTTATTGTATTAATTAATAAAATTATACTAATTTGATGAAATATATGTTGAACAGTGTTTAACCATTTCATGTGAAAATGGTAGGATGAAATTGGTTAGGGAATTATTGCTCAATTAAATTATTATATCCTTACTTTTTCTCTGCAGGGGGGGCCTGGTTCATCTGGTGCCAAAGGTGAGAGTGGTGATCCAGGTCCTCAGGTAAAAAAAACTAATGTATTTCACTTATCTTATTTTTGACTTCATTTTATCCAGCAGGATAATTGAAGTATCTGCCATCTGTTTTATGAGTAAAGAAATTACTTACATTACTTTTAAGTTCACATCACCTCCTTTAATTGAAAAATCCCTAGTGGCCAGTCGACTGCCAATAACTTGATTAATTTAAACAATATTAAAAGAAGATAATAAGCTGGGATGGGAAAGGCTTGATAGTAATAGGCCTTCAGAATCTTAAACTGGCTTGAGATTGTACAGAGCAGGGAACTACTGCAGTTGTACTACTTAGAGGCCCTGTCTCAAACCCACGATACTTTCTGTGGAAAGTGAACCTAGCATATACTTTCAAAAACAATATTTAACATACTTAAAAGAAGCTAACTTCAATCCTTTTGTAGAACTGAGGAAATTATGAGAATTGAAAACATCTCAGCTGAAATTTCAAAAACAGATCTTAGGTTATATTACATGATACCAAGTTAAAAGTATTATCTTTCCTTTAATGATAATAAGTAGAAACATTCAGTATAAGCACATTAGGAAGTATACTCATCCTAGAAAACAGAAAAACAAAATGTGACGTTTTATTTTTATTTTTTTTTAAATTTTTTTAACGTTTTTATTTATTTTTGGGACAGAGAGAGACAGAGCATGAACGGGGGAGGGGCAGAGAGAGAGGGAGACACAGAATCGGAAACAGGCTCCAGGCTCCGAGCCATCAGCCCAGAGCCTGACGCGGGGCTCGAACTCACAGACCGCGAGATCGTGACCTGGCTGAAGTCGGACGCTTAACCGACTGCACCACCCAGGCGCCCCAATGTGACGTTTTAAAAATACATTTATTTTTATCTTTATTTTTTAAATGTTTATTTGTTTTTGGAGAAAAGAGAGTATGTGAGCGGGGGAGGGGCAGAGAGAGTGGGAGACACAGAATCCAAAGCAGACTCCAGGCTCTGAGCTGTCAGCACAGAGCCCAGCAGGAGGCTTGAAATCAGGAGCTGTGAGGTCATGACCTGAGTCAAAGTCAGACGCTTAACTGACTGAGCCACCCGTGTGCCCGCCAAATACATTTATTTTTAAATGAAAATACTTCTACTTTTTTTTTTTTTTACATTTGTTTATTTATTTTGGAGAGACAGAGAGAGACACAGCATGAGCAGGGGAGGGGCAGAGGGAGAGGGAGACAGAATCTGAAGCAGGCTTCAGGCTCTGAGCTGTTAGCACAGAGCCCAATGCTGAGCTTGAACTCATGAACCATGAGATCATGACCTGAGCTGAAGTAGGACACTTAACTGATTGAGTCACCTAGGTGCCCTAAATGAAAATACTTCTTGATATACTCAATAAATAGAAATTCAGATTGCGCTGAAGGAACTCTTAAGTGGCCGTCCACTAATTATTTTTCTTTTCCTTAAAATTACTTTTATTTTGGGGGACAACTGGGTGGCTCAGTCGGTTGAATGTCTGACTTCAGCTCAGGTCATGATCTCACTGTTCCAAGCCCCATGTCAGGCTCTGTGCTGACAGCTCAGAGCCTGCAGTCTGCTTTGGATTCTGTGTCTCCTTCTCTTTGCCCCTCCCCAGCTCGCATTCTGTCTCTGTCTCTCAAAAATAAATAAATGTAAAAAAATCTTTTTTAATACAATTAATTTTATTTTTAAAATATTACAAGGTGAAAATGAATTTCAACACCAGTGTATATTCATTGTAACCACTACCATAATCATCAGGAGAGAGAACGGCTCAATAACCTAAATAATTTCTTGGAGCCAACACCTAATGATCACATCTCCCTCCTCCAGCCTTAATACCTGACAGTCACTGATCTTTTCTTTATTACTACACTTTTATCTTTTCAAGAATACTGTACAAATGAAATCATGCATTATGTAACCTTTGAAGACTGGCTTCTTTCATTTACCATGGTGCCTTTGAGATTCATCACAGTTGATAAGTGCATCAATAGTTCATTCTTTTTTGTTGCTGAGTAGTATTCCTTTATATGGTTATACCACAATTTGTTTTGGAATTAGAAAAAATCAAAGAAAATTGAGAAAGATATTTGGGTGATTCAGAACATGGCAGCCTTCTATTTCATGCTTGGTTAATATTGCCAGAGGGGTATGGAAAGCATTGGAACTTAACTGAGAATTGCATAAAAATACTGAAGTGTCACTATATGAAAATCTAGGGAGCTTAATCTTTTGCAAAATTTGTAAATTTTTCATCAAATTAACCCCTTTATAAAATAGTTGAATCTGAAAACATTTTGCAGTAGTTTTTGTGGCTTTTGTGGCTTTCCTTGACTCAAGTCCAGAGAGATACAATATCAAGTGAAGAAGGATCATTTTCATTAAAAACTAAGATTTGTCCTGTTAGTATTGCCCTTTGCTTTCCAGCTGAGATATAGGGTAGAGTCATTCACAACAATAATTTTCTTAGAAAGGTATATTCTTTTAAACTCCAATTATCAGATAACCTTGATTTCATATTTCTATAACCAACATTTTACAAGGATGATAAAAAATATTTATAATTTCAAATGTGTGTTACATTTGCTATCACACTCATCATATGAATATTGTTTAAATTAACTTTAAAAAGGATATAAAGGCCTATATAATGTTTACTCTAGAACTACATTTGATCTATTATTAAATGTGTAATTTTATTTTACAAAACATGTAGATCAATCCCCACAAAAGACATTGTTTGTTGACATAACATTGTATTCTACTGCTCCAAGAAAGAAACATACTGAGAATATTTAACCTTTGATCTGAGATGACATGGTTCCAGACAATAATTTGCATTAGGGATCACCAAATCATCCTGCAGCATTTTGTAGGTGATTGAGAGAAACATGTATCAGTCACTATGCTAAGTTGTAGGAGTATAATGGAGAAAAGACAGATGTAATCTAAAACCACCACAGCAGTTAACAATTTAATGGGAGATTCAATTATGAAAAATGGCAATTATAATCCATGTGATAAGTCAAATAAAAGAATAAAGACATAAAGACGTAGGAGAGGATCTCCAAAAAATAAAGGGAAAGATGAAGGAAAAGCGATTGGAAAGAAAAGAGAAAATAGATGGGTAGTTAAGAGTGTTTTCAAGGGAAATGTAAAAAAACTCAAGTTTTTGAGAATAAAATGAGTAGTTGAGGAATTTTTTAAATGTTAAAATATCACTTTTTATTACTTTTATTTAAATGTAATCAGCTGCCTCTAGAAACTTAACAAAATAATATGACTCTTTTTTGTGGCAAGAAGCCTTTTAGAAAAATTATTCTTTTGTCTTCTGCTTTATCTGAGCTTTTACATAAGAAATAATTTTCTTTATTTTAAAGTGATTAAGGTAAAGCTAAGAGAACATACATTTCTAAAACCATCTCTCTCAATGTGATTCAGTTTATTGATCAAAAATTCCATAAAATGGATAAATTATGATGTTTTGATATAGGGCCCTCGTGGTGTTCAAGGTCCACCTGGTCCAACGGGAAAACCTGGAAAAAGGGTATGACTGGTTTTTATTGTGTATTTTGAGGGCATCTGAAATCATCAGTTATCTTGTTTGTTGTTGTTGTTGTTGTTGTTTCTTTGTGCCAGTAGGAATCCTTTTTGCTTAGTCATGTTCTTGGCATTATCAGGGTCGTCCGGGTGCTGATGGAGGAAGAGGCATGCCCGGAGAACCTGGGGCGAAGGTCAGGAGCTCACACATTTGTATATTCAGATCTTGTATGTCAGTTCACCTCTGAAAATTTTATATTTTAAAACAGAGTTTCTTGATATCAATGAATATTTCACAATTAAATTACAGTATAGAATTAGGTTGGGAATATGATGATGATGATGATGATGATGATGATGTTTATTTTACAGGGTGATCGAGGATTTGATGGACTTCCGGGTCTGCCAGGTGACAAAGGTCACAGGGTAAGATATACTATTCTGTTACTTTGCATACAGGGACAATATAGGAATGTTATGAAGTATTTTAGAATCATTGGACTTTAAGAAATAAAAAATAATAGTTTAAATATTTGTAAAGACAATAATTTAGTAAATTACTGCATCTACTATATACTGGAAGAAAGATAAGTAGAATTACAATGTAGAATTACACATGTAATACCAATATGAGTTCTTTAATTATTTTTAGACATTAATCATGCAAATATAAGTTATGGCATAAACTTTATGTACATGTATGTGGAAGATATATTTATAGAAAGACAAGAGTGGAGATTTAATTTTGCCTCTTATTTTTTGATAATCACCTTAATTTCCCTCTTATATTTTATGTGTGGACATATACTCAATAGAGTCCTCTTTAGGCAGTCTGTCATTAATATACTGGACACTGTATTTTATTATCCTAAGTTAAATGGTACCCATTGACAGAGATACCACAAGCTATTTCTTGTGATAATATGAGCTTGCAATCCAACACAACAGCTTATAATTTGCAAAAGCTAAATAAACCACCATGCTGAACAGGAATCTAGGGGATATTTTTAGTGGGAAATTAAACTAAGAGGCAGTCTCTCAAGAACAGCTTTGGACCTTCACATTTTTCTTCTTCAGAAGTTAAGAATGAAGATAAGACAGGGGCGCCTGGGTGGCGCAGTCGGTTAAGCGTCCTACTTCAGCTCAGGTCACGATCTCACGGTCCGTGAGTTCGAGCCCCGCGTCAGGCTCTGGGCTGATGGCTCAGAGCCTGGAGCCTGTTTCCGATTCTGTCTCCCTCTCTCTCTGCCCCTCCCCCGTTCATGCTCTGTCTCTCTCTGTCCCAAAAATAAATAAACGTTAAAAAAAAAAATTAAAAAAAAAAAGAATGAAGATAAGACAAACTTTATGTAAATTAAAGAACATAAAAAGAAAAGAAAGAAACAGAAAAGAGAACATTATGGAAGCCTAGTAAGATATTTAGTGTATACCTACTATATGTCAAGAGAAATATACAATATTCTTTTTTAAAAAATCCAAAATTTCTTTAGTCTTGAGTTGTGCTGATTGTTATGAATTATTTTAGAAGCAGAAAAAAATAAAGTGAACCAAGTGTATCTCTGTTTAAAACAATCGTCAGCAAAATAACTTTCTAAATGATTATGTTAGGTATTTTATTTAAACCTTTTTGCTTTTAGAATTGAAGGAACTTTTTTTCTAGCATAGTAATATATAAAGTCAGTTAATGTAAAAATATGATTTATCTTTGCAGTGTCCTGAGAAGGACAAAGAAATCATAAGTTTTTCCACCAAATGGTCTGTTATATTCAGCAGGATAGCTATAGGGTAGACTTCTGAATATTCTGCTTTATTTCATTTTCTAATCGTATTTGTATTTGTTTAATAGGGTGAACGGGGTCCGCAAGGTCCTCCTGGTCCCCCTGGAGAAGATGGAATGAGGGTATATAAAACTTCATTTCTTTTAAGAAATATTTAAAATGAAAACATAAGAGAACAAAGTCTTGTTGAATTGATATATTGTCTAATTGCATTACCTCCCATTCATTTTGTCAATGACAGGGAGAAGATGGAGAAATCGGACCGAGGGGTCTTCCAGGTGAAGCTGTAAGCAACTTTCTTTCTTTTAAAATAATACCCTAGTTTGGAAAAATAGTGACTGGTGTCATACATGTATAGTCACTAATAAACTCAGGTGACTATAGAAGTCTTACCTAAGCTAACCAGGCAGTTGTTATGGGAAAACATTTTAAAAGAAAGGCACATAGAGTTCCAATTTATAGAGAAAATCAGAGGTAACGTCTTTTCAGCCAAAGAACTTACCTAGTTTTTGTTGCTGTTTCTTTGTTTTATTTTATTTTTTATATCATCAGTAGCTCCAGAATCTATATGTTTAGGATAAATGGATCTCATAACCAGAAGAAACAAAAAATTTACAAGTTTAGTATATATCATATATAAGGATGACATGTGCTAAATTATATTATTTTTTCCACCAAATTATATAAATGAGGAAACTGAATTGGGAAGGTTTACCCAAAACTAATCAAAACACCAGACTAGAACCCAGGCCTCTTAATTTCAGTCCAAGCTTGCCACATTATAGGGCCTGTCAACGCAAAGGCATAATAGTTCAAGGGAATATGAGAGGTAATAAATTACTATACTGATTTTTCTAAAGAAGGAAAAGAAGAGAAGATAGAGGAGGGGAAAAAAGAAAAGGAGATATTGATTAATTTTAAATAATAATAATTAAAAACAATCTTCTCTCAGGAGAATGGCTTCTATAATCTGTATATATAGTTATCCAGCTGTCTGTTTCTTTCCCTTTGTGAATATTCTCTCAAGATGAAATATACCTAAATATGAAATGAGTGAAAATCAGGATTTTTCTATTTGTATAATTTATTTGATTGAAATATAATACTTAGTAAGATTCAGTATTGCCATTCCAATCAGAAAATGACACAAAAGTGGCATAAAATATGAAATTATTTCCTATTTAAAAATTTCCCAAGTGATTTATATGTAAATTTATAGAATCAAAGATACACAGTGTATGTGCTAAAACTCCCTGTTACCCATTCTGGCTTTTAGATCAGCATAAACATGAGATATTTGTGTTACATAAAAATGGTATTTTAAACACTACTTGCCATGTGTTAATAAAAGATGTATAGATATTTTTGCTCCAAACATTGCATTAAAATGTCTTTAGAGGAGGAAGTGTACTTTGAGCGCATTTCTTATGAGGACATGCTTTTTTTTTTTTTTCCTTCTAGGGTCCTCGAGGTTTGCTGGGACCAAGGGGGACTCCAGGACCTACAGGGCAGCCTGTATGTATTGCTGGAAATATTCAGAATTTTCTAGGAAAAGCTTGTTGTCACTCTTTAAAGCCCAAGGCCATGACAGCTTTCAGTAGACAGCTAAGTGTTTACTGCCTTATTGTATTCTGAGACCTAATGATGCTGCCTGTTGGTTACACTGATCATTCTCCACTCTACCCCTTTCTTTCTTTTCTCCTCCTTTTTGTTTATCCACTTCACTGTTTCATGTTAAATTTCCAACACACAGTACAAAATGCTGCTAGGTTGTCTCCAATGTGGACACAGAAAGGAGAATATAGACCTGACCTTTTATCTCATCTCCTCTAAATCCTAAAATGAGTTTTAGTCACCCTAGACTAGTGGGTGCCATGCTATTAGGTTAGTCTTTTGATTTTCTGTTGAGGGATTTAAACTTATAAACATTCATATGTATATTATATACATATATATATATTTTTTTTTTTTCCTTCATTGAAGGGTATTGCAGGTGTAGACGGCCCCCCAGGACCAAAAGGAAACATGGTATGTAGATAACATCTGTAAAATAACTCATTTCTGCCATCTAGGTTCTAACAAATCACTTTTGTTGCTAAGTCTAAAATAAAAATTTCTTACATTTTGCTAAGTCCATTAAGTTCTGCTAGCATTAATATTTTCCAAGTTTTTCAGATTCTCCATAGGGAAAACTGATTTAGGGACTGATTTTCAATTGAGAAGAAAAAAAAAAAACTATGTGAAATAGCCCTATTAAAGACTCTTTATATTTTCCTGTGGCAGGGTCCCCAAGGGGAGCCTGGACCTCCAGGTCAGCAAGGGAATCCAGGACCTCAGGTAAGTCTAAGCCACTGCAGCTCCTTTGAGATAATGGGGTAAGATCGTATCTTTTCGTGAGAAAACTGACAGCCTCAAAAATTCTGTGTAGGGCTGAAAATGTTTACAGCGTGAAAGTAGGAAGGCGATTCTTCCCCCCACCCTTTTTTAAATTAAGCAAATGTGCAGAGGCCCCTTTTTTCCAAGAATAAAATGAGTCATTCAGTGTTCATGGAATGCCAGGGCGAAAGCCACACCTGCAGAAAGGTCTGAATCGGATCACATTACAATCACGCTGCCAAAAGAGTAGCTTGTGTAAAATGCCTCATAGTGTTCCAAAACTTTCTGGGAAATGTGGGGAATGTATACAGATTCTCATAACTCATTGCATGTGAAATAGAAGGTTATTTTACTTTTTTAAAAAATTCGTTCTTATGATGTGATTCCTGACATGTGAAATAAATTCTTTTAAAATAGGGTCTTCCTGGTCCACAAGGTCCAATTGGTCCTCCTGGTGAAAAAGTAAGTTACTCTGTTTGTTCTAGTAATCTGGCGACCAATTTCGGGTTGTCAACCTTAGCCAGATGCAATGCCTTGCCGTCTGGTTTTGATAAGATGTTGAGATGGCTCAGCACATAAGGAAATAATCCGGAGTAAAACCTTGAGGGTACAGTGTGAGGGGAAGCCATTCATGCATCTCTGAACTATAAATGATAAAATATCACATATTTCCATTTGGATAGCTTCCAAATGTGACATTCTCAGCTATATTAATTTTAGAAATGTACTGGAATGAATGAATGCTTTCTCTTCCTTTCGGTTCTCCTTTTCTTTCTCATTATTTAAAAAATGTCATTAGATTTGCTGTGACAAAGGGTTTTTTAGGAAGATCCGATTAAGGGAAAATTGTGAAGTTATGATTCCCACCATTTTTTATGTATAAATGGCAAAGAATGTTCTTGTTAATAACTCAATGTCTGGATCAAAAAAATAATAAATCTTTAATTAAAAAGATGTTTTTCTCTGATTTCTTCTGCCAGATTCCTTAAGTAATATTCCTGTCCCCTATAGTTACAGTACAATGTTAACAGGTTCTTTTTAATGTCTTTTCCTCCTTACTTGTGTTGATTTATGTGAACATATAATTTAAAAAAAATAAACAATTTTACTGGGGTGTAATTTCATACCATAAAATTTCACTCATTGTGAGTGTACTGGCCAATGATTTTCAGTAAATATATAGAGTTGTGCCACAATCACAATTTTAGACCATTTATACCACCCCAGAAAGAAACTTTATGTCAATATGCACTTGTGTTCTACCCACTTAGACAACCACTAGACTTAGACAACCACTAATCTGTTTTCTGTCTTTATAGATTTGTCTTTACTGGGCATTTAATGTGAATGAAATACATGAGTGAATATAAAATATGAATTTAATCATATAAATGAATATAATATGTGACCTTTGAGTCTGATTTCTTTCATTTGACTTAAAGTTTTTGAGGCTTATTATGTTGCACCCACATCATTTTTTTTGCTCCTTTTTATTGCCAAATGGTTTCCATTAATGGAATATACCCCATTTTGTTTACTTGTTCAGCAGTAATGGACTTACAAGTTGTTTAAGCTTCTTAGCTGCTATCAATAGTGCTGCTATGAATATTTACATATAGGTCTTTGTGTGGACAAATTTTGATCTCTTTTGGGTAGATACATAGGTTACCATGGGTTATATGCTGCACGTAATGCTTAACATTTGAAGAAGCTTCCAAACTGTTGCACCATTATTTCCTTCCCATCAGCATTGCATGAAGATTCTAGTTTCCTTAGATCTTCATGAATGTTTGTTTTTCTTTTTGATTATGGTCATTCTTCTTGGAGCGAAATGGTATCTCATTGTGCTATTAATTTCCATTCCCCTAACCACTAGTGATGTTGAGCATCTATTCATGTGCTTACTGGCCATTTCTCTATTTTCTTTGGTAAAATATCTTTTCACATACTTTGGTAATATTCTAATTGAGTTATTTATCCCATTATTATGTTGTGAGAGTTAACATCAAATTTAAGTTGTCTTTCAAGTACTTTTTTTCTGTGCATATTTTCTTTTTGGTACAGTATTAGAGCTCTTTTGGAGACTGCCCTATGTATTTAAAATGTAAAGTACCAAAGATGATTTCACATATGTACTTTAAGACATTTCTTTTTAAAGTTTTTTGTTTTGTTTTGTCTTGTATTTTGTTTTTGTTTTTGTTTTTTTGAGACAGAGAGAGAGAGTGTGTGTGCATGCAAGTGGGGGAGGGGCAGAGAGAGAGAGGGAGAATGATAATCCCAAGCAGGCTCCATGCTGTTAGCTCAGAGCCCTACATGGAGCTTGATCCCACAAACTGTGAGATCATGACCTGAGTTGAAATTGAGTCAGATGCCTAACCGACTGAGCCTCCCAGGTGTGCTCAAATCTTTACTTTAGATCAGAAATTTTAATTTGGGCCTATTTTACCATACTTTAGATTAGCTCATCATGACCAGAATATATTCATAATAAATTGTACTTGAGGCACATGCCTATTAAGTTTTCTACCATGCATTGGATTACTAAGAGGAATTTGCTGTTAAGGTAAACTAGAATATCTGAATTCCCTTTGTCAAGCCAAAGGGAAAATACAAGATTTGGTTCATTGTACTTGTGGTAAGAAGAAAGCTGTCTTAAGCATTAGCGGCTTCCTTCTGTGGTCTGAACGTATCTAATTTGAGGGTTCAAAGATAGTCTCTTTTTATCAAAACAAGAAAGGAACTCAAGAACACAAGAGAAGCATGTTCGGTTTATATTGCATCTATGTTACATTTTATTTTGCATCTATATTACTTTTATTTTTTTTATTATACACTGTATTGTGTTCATTCTGGCTCAAGAGCCCTTTCTCCCAAAACTTGGTGAATAATATTTTCAGTTGGATCATGGTATAATCTAACAGATATAACTTAACTATTGTCATATATTTTAAATTCCCAGTAACTTTTATATTTTTCCCTAAGTTATTATAGCCTGTACTTTTATTATATTTGTGATAAAATATTTGATAAAATTTTTTAGTTAACTAAATTGGATAAAACAACAGTATCCTTTATCCTGACATTTTGATAACTTATATATGCTGAATATTTCCTGTGATTTAATTTATGACATCAGAATTTACATCACTCACATGTTAATTTCTTTACAGAAAACTAATAGTATTATATAATGTTATGTGTTGAGAATGAAATAACAAGACACAAAATAAAGATTAAAGTCAAGGACTTTGAAGACATGGATATGGATCTGGGTTCATTTATATTGAAACTCTCTCATATATTAACATTAGTTAATTTACCCGCACCCATGATGATATTTCATGGAGTTGAGACTTAAAATGGACGGTATATTAAAAAAAGACTATCTAATCTTTTGTTTAACATAACTCCTCATTCCATCTCTCTCTCTCTCTCTCTCTCTCTCTCTCTCAAAATAAATAAACATTTAAAAAGCAAATAAAAATAAATAAAAGAAATGGATTTATTTTAACTTAATATTTTTCTCCAAGTTGGGGCACCTGGGTGGCTCAGTCGGTTAAGCATCTGACTTCACCTTAGGTCATGATCTCACAGTTCCTGGGTTTGAGCCCCGAGTCAGGCTCTGTGCTGACAGCTCAGAGCCTGGAGCCTGCTTCAGATTCTGTGTCTCCCTGTCTCTCTGCTCCTCCCCAACACATGCTCTGTCTCTACCTCTCAAAAATAAAGAAAACTAATAAAAAAGATTTAAAAATATTTTTATCTAAGTTTTTATTTAAATTCCAGCTAGTTAACATATAGTACAATATTAGTCTCAGGTGTAGACTTTAGTGATTCATCACTTACATACAACATCCGGTGCTCATCATAGCAAGTGTCCTCCTTAATACCCATCACCTGTTTAACCCATCCCCCTGCCCACCTCCCCTCCAATAATTATCAGTTTGTTCTCTATAGTTAAGAGTCTGTTTATTGGTTTGCTTCTCTTTCTCTCCCCTATGTTCATCTGTTTTGTTTTTTAAATTCCATGTGTGAGTGAAATCATATAGTATTTGTCTTTTTCTGACTGACTTATTTCACTTAGCGTAATACTATCTGGTTCCATCCACATTGTTGCAAATGGCATGATTTCATTCTTTTTTATGTCTGTGTACCATTCCAGTGTGTGTGTGTGTGTGTGTGTGTGTGTGTGTGTGTGTGTGTGTTGCATCTTCTTTATCCATTCATCAGTTGATAGACACTTTGGCTGTTTCCTAACTTGGCTGTTCTTGATAATGCTGCTGTAAACATTAGGCTCTTACTAGATATGTTTCCTGAGTCAAGGAAAGCAAAAACAAAAATAAACTATTGGGACTTCATCAAAATGTAAAGCTTCTGCACAATGAAGGAAACAATCAACAAAACTAAAAGGCAGCCTACAGAATGAGAGAAGATATTTGCAAATGATATATCT
Organism: Felis catus; assembly: GCF_018350175.1. NCBI lineage: Eukaryota > Metazoa > Chordata > Mammalia > Carnivora > Felidae > Felis > Felis catus. The sequence continues at coordinate 87,918,940 of NC_058375.1, read as the reverse complement.
TCTAAAGGGTTAGTGTCCAAAATATATAAATAACTTATCAAACTCAACACCTAAAAAACAAGTAATCTAGTTAAGAAATGGGCAGAAGACATGAATAGACATTTTTCAGATTTCCAGATGGCTGACAGACACATGAAAAGATGCTCAACATCACTCATTGTCAGGGGAATACAAATTAAAACTACAATAAGATATGACCTCACATCAGTCAGAATGGTTAACTCAGTTTAAAAAATCATTTTATAGCTCAAGAGTTTTCATATTTCTAGTCCATTAAATATAGCAGCAACAAAAAATCCATGTAGTCTTGTGTGTAGGTGATGGTTGTGGAAATATCGTGTCTGTTGATAAGAATAACTAATGGAATAGTTCTGCATTTGTAGTCTACATCTTGTTTTCAAGAAATAAGACAGTTGTCTTGAGAGAAAAAGATAATGTATGTCACAGACAAAATACTGCCATTAAAAATACGGTGTTTTACAATGATTATTACATAATGTTTGATTACTTGACTTAAAATGACTTTTCAGAGTGGTAAACGGGATTGAAACATTTAAATCTTTTAAATGAGAGGCAGTTAACCTCAGTTATAAAATAAAAATAGTTCAATTTAAAGGATATCTTCATTTTTTTGTTATTCTATTGTGATTTAAGTTATATCTCTTATAACATTATACTGTAAATCTACATAAATGTAATGCTTTTCCTAAATACCCTTTGAGAATGAAAAAAATGCTAAATTGTGTCCACTATCTAGGCTTGCTTATATATGTTTTCCCTTTCAATTGTTTCTAAATTCTGGCTAATAACTTGACCAGTAAGCAATACTTGTTTGAACTCTGGAGACTTGATATGTTAATTATTCTCAGCAGAATGCCCATGTTCCTATCAAGAAAGAGTTTACTTTTTGCAATAGTGATTCTTACTATGTTCTAACTGTAGTAGTGGCATGTTAAAAGAGATTTGAAACCCTCTGTGGTCAAATGGAAATTAAGAGTGATGTGTTGAGTAGATAGTTACTTTGTTGTCATTTGTTAGTTGCATATTAGCTTATGAACTTTGACATCAAAATATTAGATTTGTTTTTATGTCCTATGAATAACTGTCGCCATATATTTCTAACATATTTGAATAATTAGTTATATTTTATAAGTATTAGTATGTAATTATTTGAATCAATACATATCGGTATCTTTGATAGACATGTGCATTGTTTATTTTTCAATGATATAAATCAATATATTTCTGATCTATATTGCTTTTCTTTTTATTCTCTAAGCTCTAGTTTATTGTGGTATGCAAAACCTAATTTGTTAATAAAAAAAGATACATTTGGGTCTACTAAGCAGGCCAAAACTAGCATGTTTTTGATGTATGTCAAATTTGGTTTTCATTTATCTCTATATATCATTTTCGACATATGTTTAACAGTTATTTAAATGTTTGTTGCTTATAGATAAAAACCAATGACTTGAGTTAAGAATTTTGTTAATAGTATATTCCTGCATAAAAGTTATATTTTTCATTATTCTCATTTAAAAGAGAAGTAAGATATGCTTTTTCTCTGTTTAATTAGGGACCACAAGGAAAACCAGGACTTGCAGGACTTCCTGGTGCTGATGGGCCTCCTGTAAGTAATAGTTACTTGTCATTAAAATTTCTACATATTTGTCTTCAAAAATAGGTTTCACATGTGTTTTAGAAGTGATTTTTTTTTCCTGAAGTTAGTAATAAAAACAAATTGAGCCAGTAATTAAACATTGATCCCTCTCAAATACCATTGCATCATGTTACTTCCATATTGCAAAATCTTTAATGATCATGCACTGATTCTTGGATAAACTCATTCTGGTGCTCTGGTGCCAGAATCTCAGATGCTCAGATTTTCCCACTTCCTTATGAGCCATTAGTTCCAGGCAAACAGATCCACTCACTATTCTCTCAGCGTTTCTCAAATCATCCTCATCTCTATACCTTTCGTAGCACTTTTTTTTTTTTTCATTGCACTTTTCCATTCTCTCTTCTTTTTCAAAGTACCTCTTTCTTGAGGGTCCAAGGGGTAATTTCTCACCATTTGTAAATTTCCTCAAACACTTTCCATGAAAATCCTCAGCTTCCAGGGATTCCTTCCTTCTAGAAATATAGCAGTGTTTACTGTACCCCAAATGTAATAATAAATAATGTAAATATATTATCTCTACAGTTGTTATATATAAAAATTGGTTATTTATGTTTTTTTTTTCTCTTCAAACTACTTAGATTTTTGAGCTAAGATGCAAAATTTTTATTGGGTATAATTGTGATGGAGTAATACATTTTTGCTTATTGAATCTCGAGAATTTTATTATTAACACTATTAATATTTATGATCTTGCTATATTATCAAATGTCCCATTCATATGCCTTAGCTGCCTTTTGAAGGTGCGTATTTCATTATTTGATCAATCTGAGAAATAGAAGTCAGATTAAAATGCCTCTATATAAGAACTGTTGATACCAGAGTTGAATTGTTAATGATGATCTGTTTTGTTTTATGTACTTTTTCCAAACTCTCAAATACATTATGTAGTTGGTGAAACTTACATCCATAAAATTTAAGCTTATGTTTCCTTCCAAATGCTACAGTTTATGTTGTTTAGGGCCATATGCACAGATGCAAAATGTTTAATATCTTTTGAAACCATAGGTTTGAAAAAAAAGGAACAATTTTATAGTAGTATAAACTACCATTAAAATTGCATCTTACCAGTATATGTTTTTGCTAAATATAGGGTCATCCTGGAAAAGAAGGCCAGTCTGGAGAAAAAGGTGCTCTGGTATGTTACAGATTATCTATGTAGATGTCTTGTCACCTTATGTCTAAGAGAAAATGCTTTACTTCAGTCATCTTTATGATATATATATATGTATATATGTATAAATATATAAACATATATATGTAAACATTACATATATATATATTCTTATCATTTAGGGATAGGAATTTTAGAAAGTAAGTACATGAAAATAGTTTGTTTCTACCTTTAAATATGTCTTTACTCTCTAAAGATTTCTTTTGCTATCATTTAAATACAGTAATGTTCTGGTAGTTATTTTTATTCAAGGTTTAAAAAAACAGATGTGCCTTAGATAACTTTTAATTTTGTAATAGTAATTTTATAAATTAGAGTATATTCTCTTTTAAATAAATATTCTCATGATCAGAGATAAATCTAGATTTTGCAAAGGTAGTATATGTGAAATGAATGGCCATAAATGATAATAATGAAACTGGGTAAGAATTACTAAATATTAAACTATTTATGTCACTACAATTTTACTTTATTACTCTCTGGTAACTTTTAAACAAGAGAATATTTAATTGTAAGAGCAATAATTATCAAAATATCTAAATAAAATATTAAAATAAGAGCTTATTTATTGTTAGTACTACTTTGGATTACAAGAGAAGGGGGTAGGATCAGTGTGTTTAGAGTTGGTAGTTTTAGATTTTTATTAAAATAGCATTAAAACACAGCATTACTATAGAAATTATATATTCTATTTAAAAAATTGTTTCCTTTAGGTAAACTAATTAAATGAAACCAGCTGTGGAAAATATATAAATTTTGATCATCTTCTTGATAATGTTTATCTTACTTTTTCATAAACATATAATACAATAAATTTGGAGTAGGTAGGGCTAATCACATGGTTTGTTCATCCTATCTGACTTCAGAAACAAATTATAATCCTCAAATAATCTTTACCAGTAGTAGAAAAATATCATATTCTTGTAGATTATTTGGTAAAATTACTGTGTGGATGAGTAGCACTTTCAACATAATGCATGTTTAAATAGCAATGGGTCTTTTTCAGGGTCCTCCTGGTCCACAGGGTCCTATTGGTTACCCTGGTCCCCGAGGAGTAAAGGTAAACGTTATTTTTTTTCACACCATTTATTTTCAGTGAAAAATATTACAATCACTTAATCCTTCTAATTTATTCTATAGGGAGCAGATGGTGTCAGAGGCCTCAAGGGCTCTAAAGGTGAAAAGGTAAGACATAATTTATTTAGGTGATTTTAATTACTACATATCTATTAGATCAAAAATTTAAATTCATTCAACATCTATTTCATTTCCCCATATATTAAGTGATTACTTGATAGCAGACATTTGTACTGTGTATCATGGAAACTTTTTTGAAAAAAGATTATACCCTGGGGTGAGGACTACATTATAGAACAGAAGCAAAGATATGTCATAAACAGTATTAATCCTGTATCCCTTTTTTTCTTACATGTGTTTACCTTTTATAAATCATAGAGTTGCCTATGAATAAATTAGCCACAGGGCTTGTACATATCCAGCTATATGCCTAACAGAGGAATGTTTATTCCCTTCTTTCTTTACTGAAATCCCCAAAGGTAAGCTGAAATGCATTGGAAATTATGAAAGTTAGAAGTACTCTAAATCAATTGGGGGAAGAAGAAATCTTAGATATTATACTGTATGCAAAACAAAAATATTAATGAGAAGAAATAAAGATTAAAACTAGGCAGAGGTGAATGAAAGAATGTGGAATCTTTCATAGAGCATTTGTAGTTTAATTGTCCTTGGGAAAAGAAACTGAAAGTGAGGTTTTTTTTTGTTTGTTTGTTTACATAAATGTTTAATGTAAGTGTAGAACCCCCAGATCCTTCACTGATTATGTTAAAATAAAATGGCAGGGGCACCTTAGTGGCTCAGGTGCCCAACTCTTGATTTCAGCTCAGGTCATGATCTGCGGTTTGTGGGTTCGAGCCCCATAACAAGCTCTGTGCTGATAGCTCCGGAGCCTGGCACCTGCTTTGGATGGATTCTGTGTCTCCCTCTCTCTCTGCTCCTCCCCTACTCTCTCCCCCTGTCTCTCTCTCTCTCTCTCAAAATAAACAAACATTAAAAAAAAAGTAAAGTGGCATTACTCACAGGCAGTATTATTAATTCTTAATACAATATTATATTTAAAAAATATTGTTTAGAATAAAATGTTTATAGCTTTGTTGAGAAACTATGGAATATAAATTTTGATTTTAATGACAATTTAATTCCCATAGTCATAGTATTATTAAAAGCACCAAAAAAAAAAAAAAGAAGAAGAAGCACCTTGTGTGGATTTGATACCAATGAGGAATGGAAAACAAGGACTGAAGGGATGGGACTACTATATCCATTATAATTTTTTCTAAAAAATAAAAAGTAACATACTGAGGCGTTGTTAAGTAATGCAACTATATTCAGTTCTACTGTATAAAAATTATTATGAATTTAATTGTTAACTAAAGGTGAAAAAGCAATTAGTACCCTAACTAGGATTAGAATTCTTCATTGTACAGACAGATGTGTTCCTTAGACCTTACGCAACATAACCCAATGACAAATGGCATAGGTGAATTCCTTGTTTACCCCTCTCCTTTTTTCTTTCTGAAGATTAATTCAGACCTGATAGTTTTAGGACTGAAAAGCTTAGTAACTTGATAGAGTCACTTGTTTTAAAAAATGCCACTTATTGTAAGGATACACCTAATAATTTAAGTCTTCTAATTTATTTCTTATTTGCTTTTCTAATTTATTTTCTAATTGTGAACATATTGAAAACAAAGATGTGCCAGAAATAGCTTATAGTCCACGATGTTCTCGCCTAAAACAAAAATTTCTGCCTGGAAAAATTGTAAAATCTGTTATTGATTTTTTGACTTAGATTTCAGTGTTCTTTAAACTAAATTTGGCAAGTGTGTAATTACCTTTCTCTCTAGAGAGAAGGTAATGAAGACAATCGTCAATAGGAAGTTAAATGGTCATTTTCAGCTTTTAAGCCTCTATTATTGCCCAGTTGCATTCATTACAGAAAGAATCCTACTTACACGGCTACTTTATAGCCAGAATACTGAAAACATCATGCTTTTGTCTTAAAGGTAACTTCTAGACCTGTTATAATTTTTAGGTTTAAGCAAGATACCAGATTGGACCCCGTTTCCAGGTTTAGGTCTCATATCCATAATTACCTAATATGTTCTGGATCTTAACATACCTTGCTAAACACACACTGAGGCATGTTCACTTAGTAAGGGTCCATTTAGTAAATGTTTATTAAATGGCATGGTTATTGAGGATCAAAATGTATGAGGCACTGGAAGCACAGAGGCTAATTAGGCATAAGTCTTATTTTCTACCAATTAATAAAATAAAAAAACTATGATTTACTAAGTGCAGGGTGGCATGTTCTGATAATAATAAATGTTTAGTGGGAGCACACAAGACAGGTTAATTTCAAGGTGGGAGAAAGACTGAGGTCATAGGAAACTTCATAGCAGAATTATGAACTGAGTCTTGGAAGAAGAGTAAAGGTAGAGAGAGGTAGACAGAGAAGGTAAAGGGTTTGCAGGTGTGTGTATGACAATGGCAACCAATGCAAAAATTACAAATGGAAATATAGGTAATTAATTTTTTTCTAGAACTCAATCTCAGTGCATTTGGGTAGGGGGTAGAAGGGAGATTCAAGATCAAAGATATGACTGCCAAAATGAACAAGCAAGGGCTAGATCATGCTTGTCAGAAGGGGAGGGGAGAGATGGCAGCTTATATTCATTATTAACAATTTGGAACCATTGAGTTGTTTTAAAGTAAAAAATTGTGTGATCAGTTTTGTTTTTTATAGAGGTCACTTGGCAGCAGAATGTGGAAGTATATGTGCCAATCTTCTTAGCTCTGTTCTCATACTCGGCCTGAAATATCCTTTCCTCAAACTTTTTAAGTAATATCCATTCTCTAACTCCTAATTAAGATACCAACTGCCCTGTCAAACCTTCTTCAAATAGCTTCTTGCCTCACTACCACCAACACCAGAACCATCATCATCTTCATGCTTTTATCATCTGAACATCCATCTCCATGTGTATCAAAGTTAATGCAAATGTTCTATCTTAGTTTTTATTGTTAAAAATCTCAAAATACTCCATACATGGACTCAGAACAGAGTAATGCTCAATTAATGCTATTGAAAATTGAATGGTTATTCCTTAGGAATTTAATTTTTTTCTTGAAATTAAGAGACATTAATTTGTTCATGAAGCTTACTTTTATTTATTCTTTATTTTTAATTTTTTTTTGAGGCAGGGATGGGCAGAAAGAGAGAGAGAAAATCTTAAGCAGGCTCCACACCCAGTGTAGAGCCTGATGTGGGGCTTGATCTCACCATGAGATCAAGACCTGAGCCAAAAACAAGAGTGGGATGCTTAACTGACTGAGCCACCCAGGCAGCCCTATGAAGCTGACTGTTAAAAATCTAAATTTCACTCCGAATAGTATGAAATATTTCTGCTTTCTTTACTAAAGGAAGCCCAGTTTTCAGTATTACTGAACTGATGTAATAATGAACATTCTCTATTGACATGTAAAGAATAATGTTGGCTTCCTTATTTTGCATCTGAAAAGAGATTGTAATATAGAATACAAGTTGAGCTACAAAGCATTTATCTAAAGCACATGATACAAAATGCATACTATAATATTCTTTGGTGTGAATTAGTATAAAATTAAGGGTAAAAACATTTTAATTGGTAATCAAAAGTCCTTGTATTCCAAAGTTAAAATGGTAATTATTTAAATATTTACTTTTTATGTGTTCAGATGGCATAAGATATATGTTACTATAAGGGAATGGTTATATCCCCCATAAGACAGAGATCTAATTGACATATTGGAGGAAAATTTCCTGGAGTAACTTGGAGCCAATAATAATAAAAAGACGACAGGATACAGGCAATAAAGATTAGAATAGGGAGAAGGAGATTTCACAGCTAGGATTCACATTTCCCAGAACAATTTTCCCTAAATTATCAGTGTTCATATTTTATATAACCATGTTTTAGATTCATTCAAGCAAATCATTAAACACCAGTTTTATTACTTTTATTTTTTAGGGTGAAGATGGTTTTCCAGGATTCAAAGGTGACATGGGTCTTAAAGGTGACAGAGTAAGTAAGAGGAAAATTAATGCTAAAATAAACACTTACATGTGTGTGTATATGTAGGCATGCGTGTGTATATCCTTATATTTAAATATAGAAAGCACAGAATAAACAAAAATGTTCGTACTGAGACTTTGCTCACTTTGATTTCTATATGAAGATTAGACATTAATTTTTGTGGAGACAATATAGTCTTTCAGCTATTATACTAAATTCCCATGTTCTACATCCTGTGTGTGTGTGTGTGTGTGTGTGTGTGTGCGTGTGTGTGCGCGCGCGCATAAAGTTGAGTAGTATTATTTATAGGTATTTTCTAAGTTGATGATCAAATTGTTTAAAAGAAGTGGTTTGAAGGGCGTCTGGGTGGCTCAGCAGTTTAAATTGTCTGACTCTTGATTTTGGCTCAGGCCACGATCTCTCATTTTGTGGGTTTGAGCCCTGAATTGGGGTCTGTGTTGACAGTGCAGGGCCTGCTTGGGCTTTTCTCTCTGCCTCTCTGTCTTAAAATAAATAAATAAGTAGCAAAAAAAAATAAGAGGTTTTATAGGTTTCTTCTAAATTTTGTGGTGAACTATTGCTTGGAAACCATGTATTTGCAACTTTCTTGAACTTTCATTATTAGTGATCTTGAATTTTTGAGCATAAAAGTAGTACACTTTTTTTCTGGTAATGAATGTCTAGAAAACAAACAAAAATACAAGTTTTCCAAAGTAAATTAAACTACATGCTTTATTGGGAAGATTTATTTTATCTAACACCATAATACCTAATATATCTAAGCAAAGAAGCATACTGCAGAATTTTTTTGTTTCCCTAAAATGTATGTAATGCTTGTTTCCAGAATGGGGGCAATGATTTACACATTTCAGTCCCTAAAACTATAAATGTGAAAAACAAGTCTAAAATGGAGGCATTTTTCTTGTGTTCCAAAAGTGTTTTCCAAAATTGCTATTGTCAGAGAGGAAAATTACTTTTTCCTACTAACCTGCTAGGTTCTCAGGCTGGGGCCCTGTAAAATTAGATTGACAAAAGACAAATTAACAAAAGAAAAACAAACAGAAGTTTTCTAGCCTGTGCCTCAAGTTTACACATGGGAGCACTCCATGATAATTAACTCAAAGGGGTGGTTAGAATTTGGGTTTATATGGCATTTCAGCAAAGGAAGAATAAATTTTTAGAGAGATGACAAGGAAAAGGACTTTTAGTTTCTAGGGCTGCAAATTGTGGGAAGGTAGATATATTGGAAACTAAAGGTAGACAAAGGCTAGTTAATGAAGTTTGTTGAATAGATTCCTCTGGTGTCTGCTTTTGGCTCCAGACTGATAAGGGTCTAGTTGTCTCCAGTGATTAACATTTGTCTTTTCTTGTAGAAAGGGGAGGGAGGGCACTTTTGAAAATTTATATCCTGCTGTTAGTAGCTTCCCTTACATCTGCTTCTTCTCAGTTGCTTTCAGTTCAAAATAATCTTCACACCAGAGTGGCATATTTTGGGGTTGATTATTCTGCCACCCTATACCATCTAACTTTGAATCTTATTTTTTTTTCTTCCTCTGTGCAACACAGATGTGTTAAAATTACTTTAATATTAAACATGGTAGCATCAGGCTGTTGTAGGTTTTCAAATGTCAGACTAGGATGGGAGGGCGATCTGGCTGCGACATCTGTTACCCCATTGATCGCCAGGGTTGATTCGGCTGATCTGGCTGGCTAGGCGGGGGTCCCCTTCCTTCCTCACCACTCCACGTGTGACCCTCCGGAAGCGCGCTCAGTCGAAGAGGACGACTTTCCCCAATACAGGAGGACCCTTCTTCGATCAAGGGTATACGAGTAGCTGTGCTCCCCTGCTAGAACCTCCAAACAAGCTCTCAAATGTCAGACTATATTCAGTTGTTATTTACCAATGGAAAGGTTGATGAAGTCAAATGTTTTCAGGCCGCTTTGTCATAAATAAAACATAAGGAAATAAATGAAGAGTTGAAGAATATGACTTTCTGATAGACTATAATGTCTGTTATTCAATCTCCAATGTATTTTAAATTATAAGAATTTTGCTACTCTGTGTTTCAGGGAGAAGTTGGTCAAGTAGGTCCAAGAGGAGAAGATGGCCCTGAAGGACCCAAGGGTCGAGCAGGTCCAACTGGAGACCCCGGTCCTTCTGGGCAAGCAGGAGAGAAGGTCAGTGAACAACTTTAAATTCACAGATGATGTTTCATTGTCATGTAAAAATATTTGTAATCATCTATGTCAGAAAACTAGAGGATTCTATTGCGTTTCAAGCATATCCATATACTATTAGGAGTACAACCATGAGAGGGCTACATTGATCCTTTTTCACTCTCCCTTGTCACCTATCCCCTCTGCTCTCCTTGGCCTTGCAGAATTAGCAGTTCTTCAAGCTCTTGCACGTTCATTAGAGATTAAGAATTTGAGTGTGACTGGGGCGCCTGGGTGGCTCAGTCGGGTAAGCGTCTGACTCTTGATTTCGGCTCAGGTCATAATCTCGCAGTTCCTGAGTCTGAGCCCCACATTGCTTGGGATTCTCTCTCTCTGTCTCTCTCTCTCTGTCTCTCCCTCTCTCTGCCTCTCTCTCTCTCTCTCTCTCTCTCTCTCTCTCTCTTTCCCCCCTTCCCCCACTTATGCTCTCTCTCTCTCTCTCTCTGTTGCTATCGTTCTCTCTCTCAAATAAAATAAAACTTAAAAAAAGTTTTAAAAAGAATGTGCATGTGATTAACAATGGATCAAAGAATCAATGAAAGATGGTATACTTATTGTTTTGGAAGAGGTAGAATTATCTTTGCTCCTCATACCAAAATGTACACTTTATATTTTTTCACATGAACATGCATTTTCACAGGCAAGTGTTTTACAAAATGATGATGTCAAAGCCCAACTTGAAGAGATTAATTTTAGTCTAGTGTTAACCCAGGCATCACTATGTTTTAAAACGTCCCCATAATTGTAATATTCATTGATTTAAGAGCCACTGTGCTATATATACTATGTCAGAAAATATTTTCAACCATTACATTTACATTTTCATGTAATATTAGACAACATTAAAACTATGGCATCATAGAGTATTTAGTGATATGGTGAGCACCTCATAATGTAACTATGAAGTTAAATTAAGAAAGAACTAGAAATTCCCATGACAAGTGTTATCCTATTTGTACACTAAAGAAAAATATAAATACGAATTATTTCTTGGTGGTATAACTCAGATGATTTCCTTCCTTTTAATATGTATACCTGCTTTCCAAATTTTCTATATTGAGCATGCCACTATTCTATAAAATATGAGAATTCCATGCTGTTTAAGAAAACTCTTAATTTCCCTCCTTGCCATCCTGGCTCAGAAGAACAATATATAAGGATTACACAGGCACTGTGACTGCATAGGTAAGAAGATGTTTCCTCATGTCATTATGAATCATCTGATGTAGTAGTTCTTCTAAAGTTTCACCCTCCCAGTTGCCATTTGTGAACTGATGAATAATGTCATCATGTTTAGGCAGGGAAGGAAAGGATGAGAGGAAACAAAGGTTTCCAAGGCCCTATCACCCTTCCACTTAGAGTACTCACTAGCCAATAGTTTCAGACTATTATGGGAACTTCCTCCCATCCTTCCTCCACTTTATTCTTGTAAATGACGCCAGAGTCTCTTCAGAGGCATCAGGACTTTGCCCCACAATTCTTCTTTAACATTTCATTAGCATTTCCCCTTTATGGAAGTTGCCCATCACCATATTGAAAAGGCAAACAAAACTTCTGCCTGGATTTATTTTGAAATGACTCTAAAGTGAGTAAGAGTCTATATTCTAATACAGTAATTAACATGGAACACAAAGACTTGATGATCATAATTAGAGAATTTCATTAACCTTGAAATCAGTGGCATAAAACAGACATGATAACTTAATGCATCCAAAGGGACATCATTATAAGCGTACTTCTTAGGGCTTGTTTGCATATTTTCCATCTGAAGACTGCTTACCTATGCAGTGTTGATCTTGAATCAGACAACTCTTTAGTTCAATCTATAATAACAAGGTCATAAACTATATTCCTATTTTCTTACCTTGATTCATCCAGTAAAATATTTATTGTGGTTCATAAAGTTGCTGTTCCTCTCTTACTGTTACATGTAGTAATTTGGATTTGTTTTTGTTTCTATTCTTATTTTGTTTAAAAGTACATGGGAAACAATGATGCTATGTGCTTCCCAATGTTTTAAGACTTTGATAAATAATATTATATATATATGGAGTGTGCTTTTATAAAATCTTAAGGAAAATAGTCACAGTAAAATTCCACAAACATTTTATTCAGAAATTTAGTTTAATTTTCTCATTACCTGTATTTTTAAGTTAATGCTTTGTTCAGGGTGAAATTTTGCTAGTGTAGCATTTTAAACCTCTTGGTATTTGTTACACATCTTTGGACTTTGCTTCAATTTACTGTTTTAGCACTTTTTGAGAAGTAATCTCATTGCACTGGAGCAAAATTGTTGCACATTTAAGGTCCCACTTGCAGGAATTAACACTCCACAAAAATCATCATTACTTAGCTATAGTTCTCAACATTTGATGTGTCGATTAACCCAGATTTTCCAGATGTTTGAAAAGAAGAAGCAGCTTGGCCCCAAAATTAGGTCAGAATTTCTTGTATAGTTCTTTAAACTGCTCAGTGAGAAATACTTAAATAACTCAGGATTGCTTACTTTGTATTTACATGAGAAATGAAATCATTTTATAAAAAGGATTAACTCCAGCTGAAATGATAAAATCTAAATGCAGTTCTAACTACATCAACTAACTTTAACTAATTTTAATGTTGAAAAGCTTAGGCATTTTCTTTAGTCATGCTTAAGAGTTCAGAGAGAGTCCTAGAATTCTTTTTAGCTCAGGGTCCTGCCCCCAAAGAAGGCACTGTCACTTAGACAGGTGTTAAGTTAGAGAACGTTATAGCATTAGAAATATGTCCAAAACAATTTTTCCCTATGCAAATGAAGAAATATAATGTAAGTAAAGTATGGTGAAAACTTGTAAATCTTCCCTTTGTACAAATATGTGGTTCTAACTTCTAGAAAAATGGCTAAAATCATCATTTAAACTTAATTCAACTTAGAATCTTTATTATTATTTTTTTTAACTTTAGGGGAAACTTGGTGTTCCAGGATTACCAGGATATCCAGGAAGACAAGGTCCAAAGGTAAAACAATTAGCTTGATGTTTATAGTTTATCAACATTTTGTAGAAATTAATCATACATAATGGTTTGTAACACAGAGATGATAAATCCTTAAAATATAATTTCACAAGGGAAGGACATCAGGTTTGTGGGTGCCTGGTACACAAGGAGCTCCGGGACCCTAGGTGATTATGGACTGGAGTATTTTAGCAGACAGTGTCATAAAAGGAAGACATTGTCAGCTACTTCCTTGTAATTGGAATCAGGACTATTCCAGAGTGACATACTACTATATCTAGAAGTTATAAAGGGGATGATAAATGATGGATAACAGTTTTTGATTTCATTTCTAGTACCCTAAGGGTTTGAATTTCCACTTGCTGCCTTTAAAAAAAAATTACAATACATCTTTCATCATCTTTCTCTTCCCTCCTTTCCCCAGTATTTGTTTCCTAGGGCTACTGTAACAAATTTCTACAAACTTGGTGACTTAAAACAACAAAGATTTACTCTCTTATGGTTCTGGAGACCAGAAGCCTAATAAAATCAAGGTGTCAGCAGGGCCCCAGTCCCTCCAAAAGCTCTAGGCGAGAGTCTCTCCTTGTCTCTTCCAGCTTCTAGTAAACCAGGGCAGTCCGTGGTTTGTCTCTGCATAGCTCTGCCATCTCCACATGGCTTTTTTTTTTTCTCTCTGTCATCTCTTCTATCTCTTATAAAGACACTTGTCTTCGCATTTAGGGACCACATGATCTCATTTCAAGATCCTTAACTTAACCTACACTTACAAAGACCTCTTTTTCCAAATAAGGCAACATACGCATGTTCCAGAGATTTGAATATCAGATATATGGATTTGGGGCCACCATCTGATCCACTACAGAACTAAAATTTTATTTTTAACTATTTGAAAGATACATATTTTAAGCATAAAAATAGATGGTTTTAAAAATAGATGTTTACCCTGGTGTGCTAATTTTCCTCAAGCTAATCTTAAAACTTTGTCAAGGCTGCACTTCTTGCATTGACTAGTTAATTAAAGTGGTTAAATAAATTAATACATACATTTTGGTTTCTACTATTAAAATACTTATATGCCCATGAGACAGACTATCTATCTATCCATCTACCTTTCAATCTGTCTCTGTTTGACCCATTCAGGCTTGACAGGAATCGTATATAAAGATAAATCCTGTTTATATAATAATCTCCAAACATATTTATTAATAAGTTCCCCAGATAATCATTGGGAAACCAGAATGTCCTTCCTCTTGACAAATATGAACTGCATGTACTTATGTTCACTCATTGTCCTGTGATGACACTGTATTAGGCTTGCTATGTGGTTTTGTCTTATAAATTTTCATTGAGTTTCTAGAAAATGTGGAATCCCTTGTATAGTAAGAGGTAAACATAATGCTTTGAGCTTTTCATCTGTGACTTAAAAATAACACATGCATCATTTAAAGGTTTCTAGCTACATTTAGAATGCTTATTAGTAAGTTTTACCTTTTAGATATTGTCTCTAATACACTGCCCCGTCTCTTAGCTACCTTCCTTTCATATGTCAAGCATTTTCACAAGTATTATGAGTGAAAAAAAAAACATTCACTGCATAACCCACAACTTTAAGCTATCATTAGATTGCTGGATGAGTTCTTGATATAATTAGGAAGTTGAATTGCAATTGTGCTGTTTTGATTTAAAAACAGAAAACTATTATATTACTTGAAGGCTTAGCACAATATTCTTTTATTTGGCATTCTTATTTCCTTCTGTTTTTCCTATGACAATACTCTGTTCAATATTCTTTGAGTTATTTTTATTAACAAAATGCACCAGAGTGACTGGAGAGAAATGTTTCTTCCTAGAGAAATCAAACATTTTTCTTCTTTACTCCTTAACCAAAATGTCTGAAACCTTGGTTTTTATTTTTTCATATTACTGTTCTTCACAATAACTGTTTTTATGATAAAAAATGATTAATGTTTCTTAGTTCTAAAACAAAAAATAATGGTCTCATCAAAGATCAAAGATATCTTCACATTTTTTTCCTATGTGGAATCTAATGAATTTTGAATATATTTAAATCTATATTGCACTAAAAGTGAAATTCAACTGCTAATCTCTTAAGCAGTTTAAGGACTATAGTTAGACAATATAATTTATTTAATATCTTACTAGCAATGTAAATCACAATGGGTATTTGAAAGTTGCACCATCATTGGTACTATAAAAAGATCACTACTTCAAAAAGTAAATCTGTTTTAATGTAGGATTCTTTATATTTAAAACAGCATTCAAATAATTTTGTAAGTTTCACAATTGGTGAGCCAATTTTACCATTAATCTTTGACTTTTCAGCCTTTCATTTGCTGTTTGTTTTTTCCATTTAAAAACCTATAATTCCTGAGGTGCCTGTGTGGCCCACTTGGTTAAGCGTCCTACTTCAGCTCAGGTCATGATCTCACAGTTCATGAGTTCAAGCCCCTCACTGGGCTCTGTGCTGACAGGTCAGAGCCTGGAGCCTACTTCAGATTCTGTCTCTCTCTCTCTCTCTCTCTCTCTCTGCCCCTCCCCTGCTCGCTCTCGCTCTCTTTCTCTCTCTCTCTCAAAAATGAATAAACATTAAAAATAAAGTAAAACGTATCATGGAAATTTTATATTTTGGTGATAACTCCTTATGTGAGAAAAGAAGAAGAATATGCCTTTATATTACAAACTATTTAGTTGATGGATTGGGCATTTTTGTTTTTTTCTCATAAATTGCCTAGAGCAGAAACTTACATAAGAAAATAAATTTTATAACAATAAAATTGATGCATAGAGCAATTTGTTTGAATGGAGTCTCTACAAATATGATTAGTTATCTATTCTATCCAAGACAGAAATGAATATTTGTTCACAGATAAAATCTGGTAGAGTAGGTTATTTCCATATTGGATTCTACTCACTTGTCAAATTCCTAGAGTAGTCCCATAGTAATCCTCTACCAGATCTAACTTCTCATTCTCCATAGAGAAAAAGGCTTTGAAAGTCCTTCAAAAAACATAATTTGCAGACATTACTTCCCCATTATGTGAATATTACATGTCCTAACAATTGTCCTCAGGTGAATCACATAGTAACCTCTATAGATATGAATTAGAATATATTGGGAAATGGGTCATAAAAAGAAGCTCAGCAGTGCATACAATGGATGATTGTTTTGGCCATCAGCTCCCATAAGGCTTCACATACAACTTTCTCCTGGAGGAAATATACATTGGTATCTATTATATACATCACCTGGAGGAATTGTTAAAGATGCAGATTCCTGGGTCCTTCTGCTAGAGAGAGAAATCTGCAGTGGGATTTGACAATCCACATTATTAGGAATTACTCTGAATTATCATGAAATGGAGGGGACACTTATCACTTAGATAAATATTATTTTAGGGGTAATTTAATCCAAATGAATGGAAAGAAAAGCAAGAAATATATTCAAGTCAAAGGAAGGTTTTGTTATATCTCCCTTAACACATGGCAAAGTATGTAAAATCTGAATGTCTACTACTCTGCTGGATATTTTATACATTATTGCATTTAATTCATAAAGTGGTCTGAATAGGAAAAGTGAGTATTTGGAAGCACACACTTTCCAAAGTCTCATAGTTAGCACATTGAGGAGAAAAGATCTGAACTTTAATCTGTTCTGTTTCATGATGCGATAAAGCAAACCAGTCACAGTCATGTTCAAAGGAATCTGTAAACAGATAAAAATCTGGAATATGCACAAGATGAAATGGGGGACTATATTATATTCCATCTGTAAAATGTGACTGTCTGTGGATGAAGTATGATGCTTTCACTGTGCCTATTACACCTTTAAACAACCAATACTTATTGTTATCTATCGTTATCATTTGTATGCCTTGCCTTCCTTTATTCTAATCGCCCACAAAGTCAAAGTACCTATAAGATGTGGGTGAGTGTCCTCATTTTGCAGAAAAACTATGCTTGGAGAGGATAAGTAATGTGCCCAACTTAGGTGAATGTATGATAAACGTAAGTTATGAATTTATGCCTTTGGAATTCCAAAAACAGGACTTTAATGCTGGACTGCCTGACTTAAACTCTCAGCTAGGTTTAACCACATTCAAACATCAAGCAGAAAGGTGGAAGAAGATTTTTAGCCTTTATGATTTGATTCAATTCTAAAGGTGTAAAATATTAAATTAAAAGTTTCAAATATATAAATACAACAATGTTAATTTAGGAAAATTTTTATAAAATTCTTATTTTAATATTTATTCATGCTCATGAAAAATAAGATTTTTCTTCCAAGTTGAAGCAAGTGTGTAGAATTGTAAGTCAAAATTATTTTATATAGTGTTCTCTAATTTATATTTTCTAATATGAGAAATGATACTTGGTTCATTATTTTAAAGTGAAAAACTAAAATGTATTTTATCAATTCGTACTTTCACTGCTTCCAGGATTTCAGATGTTACTGTAAGTTCATTTTCCTAAAGGCCTGCAGCTTGTGTCTAAAAACGTTAGTTACCATACTCATTGTTTATTATTTTTATTTTTGTAGGGTTCCACTGGATTTCCTGGGTTTCCAGGTGCCAATGGAGAGAAAGGTGCACGGGTATGGTATAGAAGTCTATTGTCCTGGACTATCTCATACAAATGTTCTTGCATGAGTACCTGTCTTTCAGCACCAGACTCATGATTCGCTGTGATATGCTGCCTACTGAAACTGTTCGAACTGTCTTTGGCAGGGTGTAGCTGGCAAACCAGGACCTCGGGGTCAACGTGGCCCAACGGTGGGTGGCTTTATTTAAAATAATAATTTTCATTTTGGATTTAATGTTTCAAGATAAGTTTCTTCAAAAATAAAAACAGATTCTGTGCTTTGGGGTGTGCCTGACACTCGATCGGTTTCATCTTTTGCTCTCGTATGCAGGGTCCTCGAGGTTCAAGAGGTGCGAGAGGTCCCACGGGGAAACCTGGTCCAAAGGTATTAGAAGTACTTGTTCTATCATGGATAGAACTGGAGGGTATTATGCTAAGTGAAGTAAGTCAGTCAGAGAAAGACAGTTATCATATGTTCTCACTCATGTGTGGATTTTGAGAAAGTTAGCAGAAGACCATGGGGGAAGGGAAGGGAAAAAAATAGTTACAAAGAGAGAGGGAGGCAAACCATAAGGAACTCTTAAATACAGAGAACTAACTGAGGAATGATGTGAGGGGCAGGGAAGAGGGGAAAATGGGTGATGGGCATTGAGGAGGCACTTGTTGGGATGTGCACTGGGTGTTGTAAGCGATGACTCATGGGAATCTACTCCCGAAGCCAAAAGCACACTGTGTACTCTACAGTGTGTTAGCTAACTTGACAATAAATTATATTTAAAAAAAAAAGAAGTATTCTATTTGCGTTTGCTGTAAGTTCCTCTTCCAGAGGACAAATGCTATCAGAAGGAATCAAAACTGATTTTTCTTTTTTTCTCTTTTCTTTTTTTATTTTTGATAGGGTACTTCAGGTGGTGATGGCCCTCCTGGCCCTCCTGGTGAAAGAGTACGTATGATACAGGATACAGTAACATAAAATAAATATTAATATTTTGCAAGTATTTAAATTTCTGGGAAAAAGTACATGTGTCTGCAAATACATGTACACAGAAATTTGCAAAATCTATTCAGAATTTAAAAGTTCTTATTTTTTAATTCACTTCTTAAAAAATCTTAATCACTTATGTGCTACCAATTTTGTTATAGAAATGAGAGAAATAATGTGCATAATTGCCCTATGATGTCTCTCAAACTCAAGCCAAATAAAATTTTTTTGAATATCCATATGACACCTATGCCTTCTCCTTCAGTTCTCCTGTGTTCCCTGTTGATATTCATTTTGTCCATAGAGCTGGAAGCAACATTATGCTGGTAAAAGGCAAGCTCCCAGTAGCCATTAAGTCAGAATCGATATACATTCAAATCAAGATAAAACATCTATTCCAGTAAATAGAAAAGCTATTTAGTAAATTGATTTTCAATTGATATAAAATAAAGCTAAATATACATGAGTAAGCATGCCCTTTATTTGTTTTCTTTGGGTAAAACAAAGCATTTTTGTAGCCAGAGTTTTTGAAAGTGATCTTCTTGAATTTTAAATATTCAATCTGTATTACTGTTAAAGAAATTAGACTCCTTTCTGAATATTCTATAACAATGTTTAGTATTATGCAGTTATAGTAATATATTTTTGTATATTATTATTTGAAATTTATAATAGATGTTTCACAAAGAGAAAACTGAAATACCCCATGATATGTAACTTAAAACTGAGAATAAGTAATTTTTTGTAATGAAGTTTCTATTTGTGACAGAAATGTCAGTAGATAAGACCTAAGAATAAACATTTAATTATAGTTGTTTCAAAGCTTTGGTTCATATTTAATTAAAGTAAACTTTCTTGCTAAATATCTCTCACTATTGATGAACTATTCCCAAATTAAGTCCATCCTGTACATTTTAAAATCATAAATAACATACACATTTTAAAAATTTGATGGTCAAAGTAATCTTAATAAGAAGATGCAATTTAATTAAAATGGCTAAATCATTAAATGGAATAGAACCACTTGACAAATTATAGCAAAACTAGGAGTTTTGTTTTTAAAGCATAAACTATTTTTCTTTCATATTTTGTTTCTGCATTCCAAAATGTCATGATCAACCATATATATTCACAATTTTGGAACATAACAGTGTGACCCAACAGTATGATTACTCGTAATTGTAAAAATACTTTGAGAGTAAGGGAAGTGTATTTTGAAGCTTAAAGTAGAGGTTATTATAAAAAAAAATTAAGTAAGCTGGAAACCATTTTTAAATAGCATTCATACATTTTAAATATACAGGACATACTTCCTATATTCTGCATAGTTGATGAAACCTTTTCTCCCTAACATATCCTCATTTTCTCCAAAGAATTTTATGTATCATAAACTATTTGGTTATGTCTTAGGCATAGTTGAAGAATGATAGAAATATTACCAAATATTTTCTTTAAAATAAATGACTTGGGGGGCGCCTGGGTGGCGCAGTTGGTTAAGCGTCCGACTTCAGCCAGGTCACGATCTCGCGGTCCGTGAGTTCGAGCCCCGCGTCAGGCTCTGGGCTGATGGCTCAGAGCCTGGAGCCTGTTTCTGATTCTGTGTCTCCCTCTCTCTCTGCCCTCCCCCGTTCATGCTCTGTCTCTCTCTGTCCCAAAAATAAATAAACGTTGAAAAAAAAATTAAAAAAAAAATAAATAAAATAAATGACTTGGGAAGTTTAGGGGGAGAGTTTTATAGTACTATTGAACTAGAAATGGAAATACCTATTTTTGCCCATTTCAATGGACTTCTTTAACAATATATTTGCTTATAAATATATATATAAATATAGTATTATATGTACATATTATGTACATGTTGTAGGATATTTTAAATATATACTATTATATATTTACTAATTAGGATACTCTGCAGCTTAAATATAATAATTCCTCATACTCATGATTTGCGGATCATGGATGCCTATTATTAAAGACTTACTTAAGACAGCTTTTAGTTGTTCTAAGATTACCAGATTTAGCAAAAGCCAAAAAACAACAACAATAAAAAATGAAATAAAATAAAAAGACTTAAGACACCCGATTAAATTTGAATTTTTACATGAACAACAGAATAGTTTGTGGTGTAAGTATGTCCTTCGCAATATTGGGGAATATTATTATTCATTATTTATCTCAAATTCAGATTTCACTAGGCACTTGGTTTTTATCTGGCAACACTTACTGGGTTCCAACACTGTCTTTACACTGAGTATGTATTTTCCACATCACCTGGAAACTATTTTCATTAATATGGAAGGACTATGTCAACACTTTCTTGTGGAATTTTATACAGGTCCACTTTTTCTTCTATGTATTCTGTAGAGAAGTGATTTTTGAATTTTTTTTCCTTAAAGAAATTTAAATCCAAAATCAAATTTTGGTTGAAAAGGAGCAGAAATTTAGAAGGCAAAGAAACTACATATTAAGGAATTAGAAAAATAGGGCTTGCTACATAGCCTAAAAAAATAATATTTAAAAATTTTTAAATTGTTTTAAATGTTTAATTTTGAGAGACAGAGAGAGACAGAGCATAAGCAGGGAAGGAGCAATGAGAGAGAGAGAGACAGACAGACAGACACAGAATCTGAAGCAGGCTTCAGGCTCTGACCTGTCAGCACAGAGCCCGATGTGGTGCTCACAAACTGTGAGATCATGATCTGACCCGAAGTCGGATGCTTAGCCGACTGAGCTACCCCAGAACCCCCTAATATTTTATATTTAAAATAAAACTTTGTTTATAATATTAAGTTATTATGATATATATTTAAGAATGATAGTTTCATACTTCAATGAGAGTACCAAAACTTGTAAGTCCCAAAGGTTGCCCAGTGTTTTTGGTAATTACACTGTGATATCTATTTATTTAATGACATATTGAACTTTGAAGTTTCTTTTTGATTTTAAGATAAGATGCTGGTAATAGGAATAATTTGTGCTGATTTCTGAACTAGCATTGACTTAAAAATGATAACCAAATTTCCCTTGGAAAGGCTAAACTGATAAACTGAAAAGAGTAAAGACCAATTTTAGCAAACTTCATTTTTTATTTAAATATAAATAAATCCTATTCTAGTTGAGTTATTTAAGAAATCCTATTTATATTATGTTCCATTATATATATGTATTTCTTTTGGAAACGTAATTATTATGTTCTGGGAACATAAAGGATTATCTTCACCAATTATTTTGCTGTCACTATAATAGGGTCTATTTACTGCATTTTAAATTTATATAAATATAAGTATTGAATAATAATGTTGATTAAAGATTAAGTTAAAACAATATTATAAATGTATTTTTAGATTGAATGTTAATGAGAAAAATAATACAAGAAAGCGTTTTTTCTCTGATCTACAAAAGAATTTTATATATGAGTAAAATGAGATATTGGCATCTTCCAAAATACATTTTAAATATAGAAATTAGTTAAAGGTCTTTCTGAATTAGTCACTTATTTTTTCCTTTACTTTTGTATGACTGGAATCAAAACATTTATAGAGTCAATTTTAAAAATAGTTTTTTGGGGGTGGCTAGGGAATTGAATTATTCTGTCCCAAGGATGTTTCCAACTAATGTTAAAAGTATGGAGCTTCTTGATACATCTATGTTCTGCTCACTTTATTATGAATTCTAAATATTTACAGTGCTCATGATTTAAGGCCATTGGTGTGTGGTTTTGAGTACTGAATAAGGTGAAAAATCAGGCATTTAACTTTTAGATTAGCTTACATTATCTTGTTACATTACTGTAGTTCTGTCATGATGATGAAGAAGCTGTATGCTATATTGTGTTTCATCTGTAGAAATAAACTGTAAAGTAAAAAGATGTATCTTTTAAGGCATATTCTTAAATTTCTCCACTGCTTTTTATTTTCAGGGCCCTCAAGGACCTCAGGGTCCAGTTGGATTCCCTGGACCTAAAGGTCCTCCTGTAAGTACCATAGTTTTTCTTTATTTCTTCATTTGACAAAGTTTTCAAATTTTCAAGAGTCACAGTTTATATTTTAAGTAATTTTTAGATGCAAATATTGACGAAAATTCTAATAAAAATAAATTGCAATTGGTGACGTCAAAGAATGTACATTTTTCAATTTATGATGTTTATTGAATGTTTCTGATATAACCCAAATAGATCTTCATAAAGATTCTTGAAAAGTACATCAAAGACATGAACAACCTGGATGTTATTCTCTCAAATACTCCTCCACTGCAGTGCATATTACTGATGGCATTAAAAATCGTTACTGAATCTTAAATATTTGTTACATCAGAACTTCTCTTTTGTCTTCCATCATCCAATGTATCCTTCAAAATATCACTTCCTAAACATTCTCTGGCATTCTGACGTTACTTACATTTCATTGTAATTTGTTTATTTGTATTTATTATTTTTGTCTATAATCCATTCTTTTAAAAAAAATAATGATAATCCTTTCTGAATTATATCCCTTTTATAAAATTTGCTCATTCAAGTATCTTCACAAAGTTAATGGAAATCCTTTATTTCCACACTTAAATGTATATGGGAATATCAGACATGCTCATTGCTCAGTTGTTTTATTTTTCTTTTCTTAGTAACCTACTCAGTTTATTTATGAGAACTAGAATCAACTTAATCACTGGTTTAGTCCATTCTGGCTGCTATAACAAAAAACAAACAAACAAGCAAACAAACAAAGCACACAATGTTGTTTACCCACAGAGACTAGATAGCTTATAAACAACAGAAGTTTATTTCGCACAGTTCTAGATGCCAGAAGTTCTAGCTCAGGGAGCCAGCATGGTCAGGTGGGGGCCCTCTTTCAGGTAACAGGGCAGAAGGGGGTAGGAAGCTCTTGGAGTCTCTTTCTTAAGTCACTGATCTCATTTATGAGGGTTCTACCTTCATGACTTAAACACCTACCCATGGGCCAACTTACTAACATTGCTTCTGAGGGTTAGGATTTCAATTCAACATCATGAATTAGGCATTTCAATGTGAATTTCAATATGAACTTACAGGCCATAGCACCCACATGTCTAAGGAAGTTGTTCTCAAAGTGTGGTCCTTGGACCAGAACATCAGTACTACCTGGGGTTTGTTAGACATACAGTCTTCTCCCTACATCACTCAGCTAACTCAGAACTCTAAGAGAGGGGCCCAGTCTGTTTAACAAATTCTCCAGATAGTTCTGATGCATGCTAAAGTTTGTGAGCCACTCTTCTAGTCTACATTTGACAATGCTGTCTAAACTTTAATGTGCATACAAATTATTTTGGTATCTTGGTAAAAATGTAGATTTGGGGGCATCTGGGTGGCTCAGTCGGTTAATCATCTGACTTCAGCTCAGGTCATGATGTCACAGCTCATGGATTCGAGCCTTGCATTGGACTCTGTGCTGATAGCTCAGAGCCTGGAGCCTGCTTCAGATTCTGTGTCTCCCTCTCTCTGTCTCTGCTCCTTCCCTGCTCATGCTCTTTCTCTCTCTCTCTCAAAAATAAATAAACATTAAAAAAATGTAGATTTGATTCAGTAGGCCTGGAGTGAATCATGAGTCTTGAAGTTACTAACAAAGGTCCAGGTGATGCCAATACTGTGCTCCTAGGCCATATTTTAAGTAACAAAGCTCAAAAATATTTTGGCTGAAAATATAACCAACATAGTTTGAATATGATTTACTCAGCAGGAAACAAAGTATAGCTAAATTTTCAGTTAATAATTTGAGAACCAAATGTTTTTTCATTATAATGATACAAATAACTAAATCATTGCTAGTAGTTTTACTCACATCCTGGATATTTTCATTTAGAGGCTTACTGATATATATTTTTTGACTGAATGTTCTAAATTGATATTGAACTGAGTCTTTTTGACCAAACCACAGCATGCATCCTGTATCAAGAAATGTGAGACTATTTATGTATGCCAGTATTTCAAAAAATTGTATATTCCAGTTCTCTATTTTCTAATAATTATAGTTAACCAAATATAGTCCAATAGTAGTCTTGTATAAAGGAACAATTTGGAAAATTCTGAATTAAGATGTTAAAATTTTAAATAAATGTTGCATCTGGTTACATTATACTTTCAAGCATGTTGAAAATAATTTATAACTAAATGCATATGGTCTCCAACTTCTTATTGAGTTTGAATAACCCTCTATTTCCACTGATAACTTTCACATTTGACTTTAGCTCACAGGTTTAAAAATGAATTATTTATCATTAAAAGCAACTTTTTTTTATTTTATTTAAATCCAAGTTAGTTAACATATAGTGAATAATGGTTTCAGGGTTAGAATTTAGTGATTCATCACTTACATATAACATCCAGTGCTCATCCCAACAAGTGCCCTCCATAATGCCCATCATCCATTCAGTCTATCCCCCCATCCAACACCCCTCCAGCAACCCTCAGTTTGTTCTCTGACGAAATACTGGCTTAAAGTAAATATTAAATGTTGAAGCAATCTCTTATTTTTTGCAATAATTTTAGACACTCTTTGAAATATTATTCTAATGGTTTTGCTTTATTACTGTGAACACATCAAGAAAGGATTGTTATCTGTATTATAATATTATGAAAGGATTAATGTAAAGAGCTAGTATTAAATACAGGGTAAGATTGATACTACCTGTATATAATGTTGTTTACCCACTATCTCAGTTGCGTTCCAAATGTAATATTGTCATGCAACGTTTCACATGTAGAGAAGTGAAAATACAGTTCCAAGAAATGATTTCATACATAAGACATTTTTCATAAGTATTTTGAAGCCATGTGCATGCATAGATCATTGTTTAGCAACATAAAATCCAGCGATATGTATAACTTCCACATTATCATACCGTTTATATTTGCACAGATTGCACAGATTGCTAAGAATTGTTTCCTTCATATAATGTAATTTTATTGTCAAAGAAAGCCATTTGACCCATTTTTCCTCAGACTTTTTCAGTTCATTCTCTCATGTATCTTTCAACAAGTTTTGAGCCATTAATCAAGCATGCATTTTGTCTCTAAGAGGCATTAAAAGTGTAATAAATGCCTACACTTGAGAAGCATGCCATCTAGTTGGAGAGACATGACACTATTCAGGAACATTGCTTTCACTGCTAAACAAAATGATTTTTATACACTGTTTCTCTGTCAAGTGAAACATTAGAGCATGAAATAAAAGTACCTATTATTTCTCTGGTATGCAGTTTTATAACATTTTTAGGACAGAAATGCCTTCATCTCTTGGATATGGAAGGAAGAAATTGAGTGGAGGGATAGAGCCAAGCTTCTTTTCCTGTCTATTAATTGGTTCATCTTCATTGTAATCAGAAAATGTGCATATGTTTTTATATATAAATTTACATAGATATACATTCACAAATGTTATTTATTGAGTGCTTAAAATGTTCATGTTTAGAGTCTGTTAACCTCATGCCAATGTCAGCATATAGTTACCCCATTTAAGAAAAATTTTAACTTGAGGTGATTAAGACTTATAACTATTATAAGATACAGTCTATTTATAGAAGACAAAAAATCAAAACTCCTTGCCAATGGGAGGTAAAAAAAAATAGCCTTAACATTTATTTAGTAAGTGTCTTTTCACAGATTACCTTGCTGTATATGCACACCCTCATTT